>NW_026914729.1:0-4555 GCF_034315485.1 Pezoporus occidentalis | reverse complement strand
GCAGAAGGTTTGGCTTCTGTTCTCACAGCCGAAGAGGCAGGAGGGAAAGGTGGTGCTAGTGATCTTCAGAACAGAGTCAGCTTTGCAACACTATCTCCATCCTTACTTTCAGGGCTCACTTTCATACGTGAGTTTGCATTTGAATGCTACCTCTCAGGAGCTTGCTGTCTGCTGCCCAGCAGCACACTGAGTAGAGCACGAACTTTTGGCCTCTGTTCTCACTTCAGCACACAGTCAGCTTTGCAACGGAGTCACCATCTGTGCTCTCTGAGCTTTCAAACCTAAAAGTGCATTTGAATGCAAGCTCTCCAGAGCCTGCTCTCGGCTGCCCAGCAGCATAGTGAGTAGAGCACCAACGTTTGGGTTCTGCTCCCACAGCAGAAGAGCCGGGAGGGAAAGCTGGGGCTGGCATTCTTCAGCACACAGTCAGCTTTGCAACGGTGCCTCCATCATTGCTTTCACTGCTCACTTTCATACCTGAAAGAGAGTTTGAATGAAACCTCTCCGAAGCCTGCACTCTGCTGCCCAGCAACGCAGTGCGTAGATGCAGAAGGTTTGGCTTCTGTTCTCACAGCCGAAGAGGCAGGAGGGAAAGGTGGTGCTAGTGATCTTCAGAACAGAGTCAGCTTTGCAACACTATGCCGCACACTGAGTAGAGCACGAACTTTTGGCCTCTGTTCTCACAGCCGAAGAGCCAGGAGGGAAAGCTGGGGCTGGGAATATACAGCACACAGTCAGCTTTGCAACGGAGTCACCATCTGTGCTGTCTCTCCTAGCTTTCAAACCTAAAAGTGCATTTGAATGCAAGCTCTCCAGAGCCTGCTCTCGGCTGCCCAGCAGCACAGTGAGTAGAGCATGAACTTTTGGCCTCTGCTCCCACAGCAGAAGAGCCGGGAGGGAAAGCTGGGGCTGGCATTCTTCAGCACACAGTCAGCTTTGCAACGGTGCCTCCATCATTGCTTTCACTGCTCACTTTCATACCTGAAAGAGAGTTTGAATGAAACCTCTTCGAAGCCTGCACTCTGCTGCCCAGCAACGCAGTGCGTAGATGCAGAAGGTTTGGCTTCTGTTCTCACAGCCGAAGAGGCAGGAGGGAAAGGTGGTGCTAGTGATCTTCAGAACAGTCAGCTTTGCAACACTATCTCCATCCTTACTCTCAGGGCTCACTTTCATACGTGAGTTTGCATTTGAATGCTACCGCTCAGGAGCTTGCTGTCTGCTGCCCAGCAGCACACTGAGTAGAGCACGAACTTTTGGCCTCTGTTCTCACAGCCGAAGAGCCAGGAGGGAAAGCTGGGGCTGGGAATATACAGCACACAGTCAGCTTTGCAACGGAGTCACCATCTGTGCTGTCTCTCCTAGCTTTCAAACCTAAAAGTGCATTTGAATGCAAGCTCTCCAGAGCCTGCTCTCGGCTGCCCAGCAGCACAGTGAGTAGAGCATGAACTTTTGGCCTCTGCTCCCACAGCAGAAGAGCCGGGAGG
This sequence comes from Pezoporus occidentalis, assembly GCF_034315485.1. Lineage (NCBI taxonomy): Eukaryota > Metazoa > Chordata > Aves > Psittaciformes > Psittacidae > Pezoporus > Pezoporus occidentalis. The sequence continues at coordinate 3,071 of NW_026914729.1, read as the reverse complement.
GAAAGCTGGGGGTGGCATTCTTCAGCACACAGTCAGCTTTGCAACGGTGCCTCCATCATTGCTTTCACTGCTCACTTTCATACCTGAAAGAGAGTTTGAATGAAACCTCTTCGAAGCCTGCACTCTGCTGCCCAGCAACGCAGTGCGTAGATGCAGAAGGTTTGGCTTCTGTTCTCACAGCCGAAGAGGCAGGAGGGAAAGGTGGTGCTAGTGATCTTCAGAACAGAGTCAGCTTTGCAACACTATCTCCATCCTTACTCTCAGGGCTCACTTTCATACGTGAGTTTGCATTTGAATGCTACCTCTCAGGAGCTTGCTGTCTGCTGCCCAGCAGCACACTGAGTAGAGCACGAACTTTTGGCCTCTGTTCTCACAGCCGAAGAGCCAGGAGGGAAAGCTGGGGCTGGGAATATACAGCACACAGTCAGCTTTGCAACGGAGTCACCATCTGTGCTCTCTGAGCTTTCAAACCTAAAAGTGCATTTGAATGCAAGCTCTCCAGAGCCTGCTCTCGGCTGCCCAGCAGCACAGTGAGTAGAGCATGAACTTTTGGCCTCTGCTCCCACAGCAGAAGAGCCGGGAGGGAAAGCTGGGGCTGGCATTCTTCAGCACACAGTCAGCTTTGCAACGGTGCCTCCATCATTGCTTTCACTGCTCACTTTCATACCTGAAAGAGAGTTTGAATGAAACCTCTTCGAAGCCTGCACTCTGCTGCCCAGCAACGCAGTGCGTAGATGCAGAAGGTTTGGCTTCTGTTCTCACAGCCGAAGAGGCAGGAGGGAAAGGTGGTGCTAGTGATCTTCAGAACAGAGTCAGCTTTGCAACACTATCTCCATCCTTACTTTCAGGGCTCACTTTCATACGTGAGTTTGCATTTGAATGCTACCTCTCAGGAGCTTGCTGTCTGCTGCCCAGCAGCACACTGAGTAAGCACGAACTTTTGGCCTCTGTTCTCACAGCCGAAGAGCCAGGAGGGAAAGCTGGGCCTGGGAATCTTCAGCACACAGTCAGCTTTGCAACGGAGTCACCATCTGTGCTCTCTGAGCTTTCAAACCTAAAAGTGCATTTGAATGCAAGCTCTCCAGAGCCTGCTCTCGGCTGCCCAGCAGCATAGTGAGTAGAGCACCAACGTTTGGGTTCTGCTCCCACAGTAGAAGAGCCAGGAGGGAAAGATCGTGCTGGGCCTCTTCAGCACACAGTCAGCTTTACAAGGGTGTCACCATCATGCCTGTTCACTGCTCACTTTCATACGTAAAAGTCTATTTGTATTGTACCTCTCCGGGGCTTGCTCTAGGGGACCCAGGAGCACAGCGAGGAGGGCACGAACGTTTGCCCTCTGTTCCCACAGCCGAAGACGAATGAAAAAAGCTGGTGCTGGGCCTCTTCAGCACCCAGCTTTGCAACGGTGCCTCCATCATTGCAGCTTCTCCTCGGTTTAATGCCTAAAAGACAATTTGAATAAAAACTGGAGGTCACTCTCAGCTGCCCAGCAGCACAGTGAGTAGAGCACGAACGTTTGGCCTCTGCTCCCACATTAGAAGAGAAAAAAGGGAAAGCTGGTGCTGGGATTCTTCAGCACACAGTCAGCTTTACAACGGTGCCTCCATCATTGCTGTCTCTGCTCACTTTCATACCTGAAAGAGAGTTTGAATGAATCCTCTCGGAAGCCTGCCCTCTGCTGCCCAGCAGCACTCTGAGGAGATCATGAACGTCTGGCCTCTGGCTCCCACAGCAGAAGAGCCAGGAGAGAAAGCTGCTTCTGGCAATCTTCAGCACATAGTCAGCTTTGCAACTTTGTCACCAGCAGTGCTGTGGCTCCTCGGTTTCATAGCTAAAAGTTCATTTGAGTCGTACCTCTCCGGATGGTGTCTAAGCTGCCCAGCAGCACAGTGAGTAGAGCACAAACGTTTGGCCTCTGCTCACACAGCCGAAGAGCCAGGAGTGAAAGCTTGTGCTACTAATCTTCAGCACACAGTCAGCTTTGCAAAGGTGCCTCCATTACTGGTGTCACTGCCCACTGTCAACAGGAAAAACATCAGAATGCATTCGCTCCAGAGCCTGTTCTCGGCTGCGCAGCAGCACTCTGAGTAGAGCATGAACTTTTGGCCTCTGCTCCCACAGCAGAAGAGCCGGGAGGGAAAGCTGGGGGTGGCATTCTTCAGCACAAAGTCAGCTTTGCAACGGTGCCTCCATCATTGCTTTCACTGCTCACTTTCATACCTGAAAGAGAGTTTGAATGAAACCACTCCGAAGCCTGCACTCTGCTGCCCAGCAACGCAGTGCGTAGATGCAGAAGGTTTGGCTTCTGTTCTCACAGCCGAAGAGGCAGGAGGGAACGGTGGTGCTAGTGATCTTCAGAACAGAGTCAGCTTTGCAACACTATCTCCATCCTTACTCTCAGGGCTCACTTTCATACGTGAGTTTGCATTTGAATGCTACCTCTCAGGAGCTTGCTGTCTGCTGCCCAGCAGCACACTGAGTAGAGCACGAACTTTTGGCCTCTGTTCTCACAGCCGAAGAGCCAGGAGGGAAAGCTGGGGCTGGGAATATACAGCACACAGTCAGCTTTGCAACGGAGTCACCATCTGTGCTCTCTTAGCTTTCAAACCTAAAAGTGCATTTGAATGCAAGCTCTCCAGAGCCTGCTCTCGGCTGCCCAGCAGCACAGTGAGTAGAGCATGAACTTTTGGCCTCTGCTCCCACAGCAGAAGAGCCGGGAGGGAAAGCTGGGGCTGGCATTCTTCAGCACACAGTCAGCTTTGCAACGGTGCCTCCATCATTGCTTTCACTGCTCACTTTCATACCTGAAAGAGAGTTTGAATGAAACCTCTTCGAAGCCTGCACTCTGCTGCCCAGCAACGCAGTGCGTAGATGCAGAAGGTTTGGCTTCTGTTCTCACAGCCGAAGAGGCAGGAGGGAAAGGTGGTGCTAGTGATCTTCAGAACAGAGTCAGCTTTGCAACACTATCTCCATCCTTACTTTCAGGGCTCACTTTCATACGTGAGTTTGCATTTGAATGCTACCTCTCAGGAGCTTGCTGTCTGCTGCCCAGCAGCACACTGAGTAAGCAC
>NW_026914728.1:0-4913 GCF_034315485.1 Pezoporus occidentalis | reverse complement strand
AAAAAAAAAAAAAGGGGGGGGGAAAAAACCCAAACAACCCCAAAAGGGGCCAAAAACCCCCAAAAATTTGTTTCCAGGGGGCGGGCAAGGCCCCAAAAAACCAACCCCCCCCCCTTTGCCTTTTCCCCCCCTTTGGGGTAAATTGCCCCCAAAAAAGGAAAAATAAAAAAAAAAAATTCCCCCCAAAAACCTAAAAACCCAAAAAGAAAAAACCTTCCTTTTTTGGGACCAAAAAAAACCCCCCGCCCAAATCCCAAAGCCCCCCCGGGGAAAGGCCCGGGGGCCCCCCAAGTTGGAATTGGGGGATCCCATTAACCCATTGGGGTTGGGGAATTTTGGGGGAAAAACCCTTTTAAAAAATCATTTTTTTCCGGGGAAATGGGGGGAAATTGGAGGGAAATGGGAATGGAAAATGGGGGGAAAAGGAGGGGAAATGGGGAGGAAATGGGGGGGAATGGAGGGAAAAGGGGAGGGAAAAGGGGAGGGAAAAGGGGAGAAATGAGGGGAAAATGGGAGGAAATGGGGGAAAAAGGAGGGGAAATGGGGAGGAAATGGGAAAAGGGGGGAAATGGTGGGAAATGAGGAGAAATGGGAGGGAAATGGGGGAAATAGGGGTAGGGGGAAATTGGGAGGAAATGGGAGGGAAATGGAGAGGAAATGGAGGGGAAATGAGGGAAAAAGGAGTGGAATTTGGGAGGAAATGGGGGAAATGGTGGGAAATGGGGAGAAAATGGAGGAGAAATGGGGGAATGGCAGGAAATAGGGAGGAAATGGGGGGAAATGGGATGGAAATGGGAAGGAATAGCAGGAATGGGGGGAAATCGCAGGAAATGGGGGAGAAATGGGGGAAATGCAGAGGGAATGGGGGAAATGAGGAGAAAAAAGGGAGGAAATGGGGGTGAGGAAATGGAGTTGTGAAGTTTGATCCCCCAAAGGGCTGCAGTTCGCCCAATGGAGACCCCAGGATCCCCACTGCCCCTCCACTTACCCCCCATTGCCCCCCATGCCCCCATTACCCCCCATTGCCCCCACATTGACCCCATTGCCTCCATTACCCCCACTGCCCCCATAACCCCCACACTGGCCCCATTGCACACCATTGCCCCCGATTGCCCCCATTGCCCCCCATTACTCCCATTGCCCCCCATTACCCCCCCCCCCATTGCCCTCCATTGCCCCCCCGCCCGCCCCACCTCTCCTCGCACCTGCGGCCGTTACAGGGGGCGGAGTCAGCTGAGGGGAGCGGGGGGGGGGGGGGGGGGGCTACTCTCCGGCCCTGCGCTCTGATTGGCTCTGCGGTGCAGTGGGCGGAGCCAGGCGCTGATTGGCTGCTGTGGAAGTAGGTGGGGCGACAGGAACAGAGCGCGCTTTGGCGGGGTGGGGGGGAGAAAGGAGGGAGATGGGGGGCGATGGGACCCCTATGGACCCCTATAGAACCCTATGGGGCAGGGACAGGTTCACACCCACTGCTGGCTCCATGGCTTTATATGGGGGCAATGGCGGTAATGGGGCAATGGGAGCAGTTTGGGGTAATGGGGGGCAATGGAGGGCAATGGGGGTAGAGGGGGGTCTCGGGGTCTCGAGCTCTGCCCCGTGCATCCTGGTACTGGAGCTGCTGCTGCTCCCCCCTCCAAGGGACTCGTAAAGAGACCCCCCCCTCCATGGTCAGACCCTGCAGGGACCCGTAGAGACCCATAGAGGCCATAGAAAGACCCATAGAGATCATGTAGACCCACAGAGACCCATAGAAGCCCATAAAGACTATAGAGACCCATAGAGAGACATAGAGACTCAGAGAGACCCATAGATACCTACAGAGACCCTATAGGGATCCATAGATACCCCATAGACACCCCAGAGAGCCCGAAAGCGACCCAAAGTGAACCACAGAGACCCACAGAGACCCATAGAGACCCCATAGAGACCCATGGACTACAGGGACTACAACCCTGATCATGCAACGCTGCCCCCATAGAGCCCCATTATGACGCTGCTCAGCCAGGACTACAACTCCCATCATGCCCCACGCTGCCCATAGAGACCCGTTATGGCTCTGCCCAGGAGGGACTACAACTCCCATCATGCCACGCGGCACCCAGAGAGCCCTGTCATGGCGTCGCCCAGCCCGGACTACAACTCCCATGATGCAGTGCGACACCCATACAGCACCATTAAGGCGCCGCCCGGCTTGGACTACAACTCCCGTCGTGCCGCGCGGCGCTCCCAGCGCGCCAATTTCGCCCATCATGGCGGAGCTGGAGCTCCCCTCCGATCCCGACCTGCGCAGGTTGGAGCCCGCGGGACCCCCCAGTGGGGGCTTTTGGGGTCCTGGGGGGGTTGGGGTGCTCCTGACCCCCTCTCTTTGTCTCCCCCCACCTCCAGGCTGTGCACGGGGCCCTGTGCCCCCATCCGGGAGTACATCATGGGCCACGTGCGGCACCCGCGGTGAGGGGGGCACCCCAACATCTGGGGGGGAGGAACTGCAACATCTGGAGGGACCCCAAACCTCGGATCGGTCCCTAAAATACATGGCGGGGGGGGGGGGGGGGGGGTGTTCCTATAGGAATGTGAAGAAGATCAAAGGGAACCTGCTGTGGTATCCGCTGCACCCCAAAGTGGGGGGGACACCCAAGCTCATTGGGGAGCCTCCAAAACCCCTCAGGACCCCCCCAAACCCCTTTGCCTGTTAGAACACCTACAAAATTCCATTGGGATCCCAACAACCCCCCAGCACCCCCCAGTTCCCCCTTGTGACCCCCCCCCCCCAACCCCTTTTCTTCTCCCAGATCCATGCACAGGAGCCCAAATTCCTTTAGGACCCCTCCAAATCCCATTGGGATCCCCAGGAACCCCCAGTTCCCTCCCATGATCCTCTCCGACCCCCCCCAACCCCTCCTGTAACCCCTCCCCCCCAAGTTTCCTCCTTAACTCGGGGCTCAGGTACCAGCACCTCAAGGAGATTCAGGTTTGGGGGGCGGGGTGGGGAGCGTTAGAGGGTTTTTTCGGGGGGCTCTGTGGGGTTTTGGGGGGTCCCACAGGGACCAAAACACCCCCCTGCACCCCAAAACCACCCCCCCTGCATCAGAAAACACCCCCCCTAAACCCCAAAACCATGCCCCCTGCACACCAAAACCCAACCCCTGCACCCTAAAACCACCCCCATGCATCCCAGAAGCCCCACGGCACCCCAAAACCGCCCCCCTGTACCCCAAAACACACCTCTGCATCCCAAATCTACCCCCACTGCACCCCAAAACAACCCCCCTCTGCACCCCAAAACCACCCTATGGATTCCCCCATGCACTTAAAACCCTCTCAAGGACCCCCCCGAATACATCCTGCAGCCCGGTTTCCCCCCTGCACCCCAAAACTGCCCCTGGGCCCTCCCCCATGATCTTTTCCTCCCCACTCCTGAACCCCAGAACCCTTTAGGGACCCCCTCTATACTTTAAACCCCCCTGGGTTTCCTTCTGAAGTGGGTGCTGGGCTCATAGGGGTCCTTAAAGCCCCCCCCCACTCTTCCTAAACCCAGTGCTGAGACCTTTTGGGGTGCCCCCAACCCCTCCATGGTCCCTGCAGCCCTTTTGGGGTCCCCAAAATGGGATCTGGACCCCTTTGGGCCCCCCCAACTCCCCTCAACGTTTGGCTTTGGGGCCCCCCTTGCCACCAGGTTGATGCTGGAGGCCACGGGGCTCTCAGGGGCTCAGGGGGCCCAGATCCAGCAGGGCCCAGAGCTACGGGGCAGCCCCATGGACTCCCCAGAAACTGCCCTGGGGCCACTGAGGAGGCAGCTGCAGGAGGGGAAGCAGCGGCTGGTGGGTGCCAATGGGGGAATGTGGGGATTTGGGGGGGTCCTGATGGGCTTGGGGGGGGTCTGGGAAGTGGAATTTGATGGTTATGGGGAGGGGTTGGGGTCCCTAAAGGGTCCCAGCGCCGCTTTTTGGGAGGGATGAGGGATATCTGGGGGTCCTGGAGGGGGATTTTGGGTCTATAGGGGATGACATGGGGGAGTTTGGGGCTTTAGGGGGAATTTTGGGGGTGCTGGGAGGGGGATCTGGGGGTTATGAATGGGTTTGGGGTTAAGGGAGAGGCTTGTGGGGAAATCTGGGGCGATATTTAAGGTGTTTGGGGGTCTTGGGGGGTATTTGGGTCCCTCCCATGGCTTTGGGGTCCCTCATTTCCTTGTGTCCCCCCCTCCATCCCTTCCAGTCCCGTCGCTGGATCCAGCTCCGGGCTCTGGGCGCATCCAATGGGAAGCTCCAGGCGCAGCTGCGCCCCCTGCAGGCCCAGGTGAGCAAAGACGGGGAGGGGTGGGGGGGGGGGGGGGGGGGCGTGGCCTCACCCCTTTGGCCACGCCCCTTTCAGGCCCTAGGGAGAAGGGCAGGGGCTGCTGGAAGCGCTGAGCATGCTGGACTAAAAGGACACAAATTAAGTAGGCCCCACATTAATAACATGTAAATAAGGAAGTAACGTGTAAATAAGGTCAGCCCTACATGAAGTGCGTGTGGATAAAGCAGGTCCTACGCTAATTGCATGTAAATAAGGGGGGGGTAACGATGGTGGGATGAGAAATGGGGAGGGATGGAGGGAGAGGGGGAGAAATGGCAGGAATGTGGGGAATGGGGGTGGGAAAAAGGGGGAGGGGGAATGGGGGGCATAAGGGGGGCAGGGGAGAAGATGGATATGCGGTGGGGGAGGGGAAGAGGGGAAAAAAAGGGGGGGGGGGGGGGGGGAGGAAAGGCCCCATATTCAGCCCCATGGGGGGCAGCCAGGAGGGGGATAAACGGGGACACGAGTTGGGGAGCGGAACGGGGATGGGGAAAGGCCAAAACACGGGGGGGGGGAGAGGGGGCCTCGATTTCCTGTGAAATCTTTATTTATTGGTTAAGTTTCCTTTTTATACATTCTTAAGG
>NW_026914727.1:0-2868 GCF_034315485.1 Pezoporus occidentalis | reverse complement strand
ATTACAGCACGAACGTTTGGCTTCTGAGCACACAATCACCTTTACATTGGTGCATCCATCGTTGCTTTCACTGCTCCCTTTCATACAGGAAAAGCATTTGAATGGAATCAGTTCAGAGCCTGCTCTCTGCTGCGCAGCAACACAGTCAGCAAGCAGAAGTGTCAGGATTTAAAGCTTGTGCTGGACCTGTTCAGCACACAATCACCTTTACATTGGTGCATCCATCGTTGCTTTCACTGCTCCCTTTCATACAGGAAAAGCATTTGAATGGAGTCAGTTAACACAGACAGCACAGAACGAACAGTGGCATCTGCTCCCGCAGTAGAAGAACCAGCAGGGAAAGCTAGTGCTGGGCCTCTTCAGCACACAGGCTGCTTTGCAACGGTGTCACCATCATTGCAGTCTCTCCTCGGTTTCATACCTAAAAGTCCATTTGAATCCAAATTCTCAGCTGGTCGCTCTCAGCTGCAGGCAGCACAGTGAGTACAGCACGAACGTTTGGCTTCTGCTCCCACAGCAGAAGAGCCAGGATTGAAAGCTTGTGCTGGACCTGTTCAGCACACAATCACCTTTACATTGGTGCATCCATCGTTGCTTTCACTGCTCCCTTTCATACAGGAAAAGCATTTGAATGGAATCAGTTCAGAGCCTGCTCTCTGCTGGCAGCAACACAGTCAGCACAGAATGAACAGTGGCATCTGCTCCCACAGCAGAAGAACCAGCAGGGAAAGCTAGTGCTGGGCCTCTTCAGCACACAGGCTGCTTTGCAACGGTGTCACCATCATTGCAGTCTCTCCTCGGTTTCATACCTAAAAGTCCATTTGAATCCAAATTCTCAGCTGGTCGCTCTCAGCTGCAGGCAGCACAGTGAGTACAGCACGAACGTTTGGCTTCTGCTCCCACAGCAGAAGAGCCAGGATTGAAAGCTTGTGCTGGACCTGTTCAGCACACAATCACCTTTACATTGGTGCATCCATCGTTGCTTTCACTGCTCCCTTTCATACAGGAAAAGCATTTGAATGGAATCAGTTCAGAGCCTGCTCTCTGCTGGCAGCAACACAGTCAGCACAGAAAGAACAGTGGCATCTGCTCCCACAGCAGAAGAACCAGCAGGGAAAGCTAGTGCTGGGCCTCTTCAACACACAGGCTGCTTTGCAACGGTGTCACCATCATTGCAGTCTCTCCTCGGTTTCATACCTAAAAGTCCATTTGAATCCAAATTCTCAACTGGTCGCTTTCAGCTGCCCAGCAGCACAGTGAGTACAGCACGAACGTTTGGCCTCTGCTCCCACAGCAGAATTGTCAGGATTTAAAGCTTGTGCTGGACCTGTTCAGCACACAATCACCTTTACATTGGTGCATCCATCGTTGCTTTCACTGCTCCCTTTCATACAGGAAAAGCATTTGAATGGAGTCAGTTCAGAGCCTGCTCTCTGCTGGCAGCAACACAGTCAGCACAGAACGAACAGTGGCATCTGCTCCCACAGCAGAAGAACCAGCAGGGAAAGCTAGTGCTGGGCCTCTTCAGCACACAGGCTGCTTTGCAACGGTGTCACCATCATTGCAGTCTCTCCTCGGTTTCATACCTAAAAGTCCATTTGAATCCAAATTCTCAGCTGGTCTCTCTCAGCTGCAGGCAGCACAGTGAGTACAGCACGAACGTTTGGCTTCTGCTCCCACAGCAGAAGAGCCAGGATTGAAAGCTTGTGCTGGACCTGTTCAGCACACAATCACCTTTACATTGGTGCATCCATCGTTGCTTTCACTGCTCCCTTTCATACAGGAAAAGCATTTGAATGGAGTCAGTTCAGAGCCTGCTCTCTGCTGGCAGCAACACAGTCAGCACAGAACGAACAGTGGCATCTGCTCCCACAGCAGAAGAACCAGCAGGGAAAGCTAGTGCTGGGCCTCTTCAGCACACAGGCTGCTTTGCAACGGTGTCACCATCATTGCAGTCTCTCCTCGGTTTCATACCTAAAAGTCCATTTGAATCCAAATTCTCAGCTGGTCGCTCTCAGCTGCAGGCAGCACAGTGAGTACAGCACGAACGTTTGGCTTCTGCTCCCACAGCAGAAGAGCCAGGATTGAAAGCTTGTGCTGGACCTGTTCAGCACACAATCACCTTTACATTGGTGCATCCATCGTTGCTTTCACTGCTCCCTTTCATACAGGAAAAGCATTTGAATGGAATCAGTTCAGAGCCTGCTCTCTGCTGCGCAGCAACACAGTCAGCACAGAACGAAGAGTGGCATCTGCTCCCACAGCAGAAGAACCAGCAGGGAAAGCTAGTGCTGGGCCTCTTCAGCACACAGGCTGCTTTGCAACGGTGTCACTATCATTGCAGTCTCTCCTCGGTTTCATACCTAAAAGTCCATTTGAATCCAAATTCTCAGCTGGTCTCTCTCAGCTGCAGGCAGCACAGTGATTACAGCACGAACGTTTGGCTTCTGCTCCCACAGCAGAAGAGCCAGGATTGAAAGCTTGTGCTGGACCTGTTCAGCACACAATCACCTTTACATTGGTGCATCCATCGTTGCTTTCACTGCTCCCTTTCATACAGGAAAAGCATTTGAATGGAATCAGTTCAGAGCCTGCTCTCTGCTGCGCAGCAACACAGTCAGCACAGAAAGAACAGTGGCATCTGCTCCCACAGCAGAAGAACCAGCAGGGAAAGCTAGTGCTGGGCCTCTTCAGCACACAGGCTGCTTTGCAACGGTGTCACCATCATTGCAGTCTCTCCTCGGTTTCATACCTAAAAGTCCATTTGAATCCAAATTCTCAGCTGGTCGCTCTCAGCTGCAGGCAGCACAGTGAGTACAGCACGAACGTTTGGCCTCTGCTCCCACAGCAGAAGTGTCAGGATTTAAA
>NW_026914726.1:0-6391 GCF_034315485.1 Pezoporus occidentalis | reverse complement strand
CTTTTTTTTTTGGAATTTTGATTTTTAGGGCCCCCCCTGTATTTTCACCTATCTCCCAAACCTTTTTGGGGGTCAAGGAGAATAAAAGTAAATTTTGAATCCTAAATTTCTTTAGAGCCAAGCTTTTTGGGAACTTCATAACCATGAAAAAACTGGAGTTTACTTTTTACCTTTACTTTTTTAAATGATTCTGAAATACTAACATTGCACCCTTGCTACGAAATTTTTTTTAAAATTGAAAGGCTTTTTTTATAAATTTTGTTTTAAAAGGCAAAAAATCCTTCCTTTTTTTAGTTTTTTTTTCCCCTTTCTTACCAGTTTTCAGGGGAAAAAAATTTTTAGGTTTTAAAATTCTCACTTTTTGAACATCGATTTCAAAAATGTAGAATTAAATCTAAAAATTCTATTAAATAAAAAGGTGGAAAAAAAGGGAAATCTAAAAGAGAAGGAAGGAAAATTTCTTTTTTAAGACAATATAAAAAAAACCCTTTCAATTAAAAATAAAATATTCGAGCTGAGAAATCCCAATGTTAGTATCACATTAAAGGGATTGAAATTTTAACAGCAATATTGGTTTTAAAAATTTTCCAGTTTTTATGCCCCCAAAAAGTTTTTCCCGGTTTAAACCAAGAATCAGATTCGAAAACTGAAAAACTTTTTTTTTCCCTTGACCACAATTTAGGGTTGGGTATGTGGGTGAAAATACAGGGGCCCTAAAAAACCTAAAAGCCCTTTTTAATTAAGAAGAAAAATGGAAAGGGTGAAACAAAAGGAAAACCTTTAAAACAGGGGTTTTTTTAGGAATTAAATTGAAGCGGCCGTTTGAATTTGGGAGAATTTGTGGGGTTTTTTGGCATTCCTGGAAATTTAAAATTTTGGTCAACCTTGCCCCTTTTGTATTTAAAATGCCTTAAAAGGAATTTGGGGAAAACGGGTGGTTTGGGGAATTACTCCAAACTTTAAAGGTTTTTTCCTTTCAAAAAGGGAAAAAAAAAACATTTTCCTTTCCCCTCCCCTTATGGTTTTTAGATAAGTATAACACCAAGCTAAAAATATCCCCTTAAACCGGGTTAAAAAAACCCAAAGCAGCTGTTTGCTGCCTGGTTCCAGTTTTGTTACCCCCCCACCAGGCCGGGGGCCTGGAAGTCCTTTCCCGGGAAACATTACCTTAGGAGTTTTGGTTGGGGCACAAAGAAAAGAAAATGGCAGCTGTGTTCCTGCAAACCCCCCCAAAAGGAAATCTGCCTGCCCAAGTGCGCAAAACATTTGTGGCCCGGCCAGAGCTTACCCTAAGGCCCATTATAAATGAATGAAGAATTCCTTTGCATTGATTTGCCCTTAAGGACTTGTTAACTAATATTGATGACATATTTTTTAAACAGACATTTTTATTTTTAATCCATCTTAAAAATTTAAATTTTAAGATTGTTTTGCTTTACCTCTAAAAAAAAAAAAGGGCAAAAAAAACCGAAAAGTTTTATCACCCTCCAAAAAAAGGGTCCCCCCCCCCCGGGGGGTTTTTTCCCCCCGGGGGGGCCCCATTTTGGGTTTTTCCGGGTTGGAAGGGGGGGGAAAAAAAAAACCCCCCCTTTTAAAAAAAAATTTTTTTTTTTTGGGAATTTGGAAAATTTTTTTTTTTCCTTTTTTTTGGGTTTTTCCCCCTTTAAACCCAAAAAAAAAAAGGGGGGTTTTTTTTTAATTTTTTAGGGGGGGTTTTTTTAAAACCCCCTTTTTTTTTCCCCCCGGGTTTTTTTTCCCCCCCCAAAAAAAAGGGGTTTGGGGGGGGGGAAACCCCAAAAAAAAAATTTTCCTTCCCCCCCCCCTTTTTTAAACCCTTTTTTTTTAAAAAGGGAAAAAAAAAAAAAAAATTTTTTAGGGGGAAAAAAAAAACCCCCCCCCCCCCCAAAAAATTTTTTGGGTTCCCCCCCAAAAGGGAAAAAGGGGGGGAAAAAAAAAAGGGGGGGAAAATTTTTCCCGGGGTTTTTAAAACCCCCCCCTTTTTTTTAAGGGGGGGGTTTTTTTAAAAAAAAATTTAATTTTTTTTTTTTAAAAAAAAAAAATTTTAAAAAAAAAAAAAAAAAAAATTTTTTTTAAAACCCCCTTTTTTTTTAAATTTTTTTTTTTAATTTTTGGGGAAAAGGTGTTTTTTTTTTTTTTTTGGGTTAAAAGGGAAAGGGGGAAAAAAAAAAATTTTTTTTTTCCTTTTTTTTTTGGGGGGGGGGGTAAAAAAAAAACCAGCCAAATTAATTCCCCCCCCCCCTTTTTTAAAACCCGGGGGTTATTTTCCGGGGGGGGGGGGAAAAAAAAATTTTTTCCCCCGGGGGGGGGTTTAAAAAAAGGGAAAAAAAAAAAGAAAAAAAAAAAAAAAAAGGGGCCCCCCAAAAAAAAAAAAAACCCCCTTTAAAAAAACCCCCCCCCCCTTTTTTTTTTAAAAACCCGGGGGAAATTTAAACCCCCCAAAAAAAAAACCGGGGGGGAAAAATTTTTTTCCCATTAAAGGTTTTTGTTTTTTTTTAAAAAAAAAAAACCCCCCTTAAGGGGCCCAAAATTTTTTTTTGGAAAAAAAATTTTTTCCCCCCTTTTTTTTAAAAAAGGAAAAAAAAGGGGGGGGTTCCTTTAAAAAAAACCCTAAAGCCCCAAAACCCCCTTTTAGGGGTTTTCAAAAATTAAGGGGGGGGCCCCCCCTTTTTTTTGGGGGCTTTTTTTTCCCCCTTTTTGAATTTTTTGGGCCCCCGGGAAGAAAAAAATTTTTTTTTTTTTTTTGGGGTTTTTTTTTAAACCTTTTTTGGGAAAACCTTTGGTTTTTTTAAACCAAAAAAATTTTTTTTTTTTTAAAAAAAGGTTTTTTTGGGCCGGGGGGAAAACCCCCAAAAAAGGGAAAAAACCCCTTTTTCCCTGCAAAAAAAAGGGGAAAAAATTTTAAAAAAGGGGGGGTTTTCCCCCCTTTTCCCTTTTTTTTAAAAAAATTTTTTTGGGGGGGGTTTTTTAAAAGGGAAAGGGGTTAAAATTTTTCCCTCCAAAAAGGGGGGGAAAAAAAAGGGGGGGGGGGAAAAAAAACCCCAAAGGGGGGTTAAAAAAAAATTTTTTTTGGGTTTAAATTTTTGGCCGGGTTTTTTAAAAATTTTTTTTAAAAAAAAATTTTGGGGGGGTTTTTTTTTGGGGAAAAGGGGGGGTTTTAAAAATTTTTTTTTTGGGGGAAAAAAGGGAAAAAAACCCCTTTGGGCCCCCCCCCCCCGGGGGGTTTAATTTCCTTTTTTTTGGGGGTTTTGGGGGGTTTGGGGGGAAAAAAAAGGGGGGAAAAAAGGGGGGGGGCCCCTTTTTTCCCGGGGGGCCCAAAGGGTAAAAAATTTTTTTTTTTTTCCCCCCCCCCCTTTTTTTTAAAAAAAAGGGGGCCCATTTCCCCCCCCCGGTTCCCCGGGGGGAAAAAATTTAAAAAAGGTTTTTTTTTTGGGAATTTGGGAAGCCGGCCCCCCTTTCCAAAAAAAAAAAAAAAATTTTTTTTTTTTTTTTTTTTAAAAAAAAAAAAAAAAAAAACCCCCCCCCCCCCCCCCCCCCCCCCCCAAAAAAAAAACACCCCCCAAACCAAAAAAAACCCCCACAAACAAAAAAAATAAAACAAACAACCACCACACCCCCACAACCCCCCCCCCAAAAAAAAAACCCCCCCCCCAAAAAAAGGGAAAAATTTTTTTTTTCCCCCTTGAAAAAAATTTTTTTTTCCCCTTTGGGGGTTTTTTCCCCCCGGGGGGCCCCCCCAAAAAACCCTAAAAAACCCCCCGGGGGCCCGGGGTTTTTTCCCCAAGGGAAAAAGGGGGAATTGGGTCGGGCCTTTTTTTTTTTTTTTGTTGGGAAAAAACCCGGGGAAAAATTTTTTTGTTTTTTGCCTTTGGGGGAAAGGTTTCCCGGGAAAAATTTTTTCCCCCCCCTTTTTGGGGGGGTTTTTAAAAAGGGGGTTTTTTCCCCCCCTTTTTTTTAAAAAAAGGGGTTTTTTGGGGGGGAAAAAAAAAAAATTTTAAAACCCCAAAAAAAAAAAACCCCTTTTTTTTTTTTTTTAAAAAAAAGGGGGGGAAAAAAAATTTTTTTTAAATTTCCCCCCAAAAAAATTTTTTTTCCCGGGTTTTTTTAAAAAAAAGTTTAAAAAAAAAATTTTTTTAAATTTTTTTTTTTTTCCCCCCAAAAAAATTTAAAAACCCCCCCCCGGGGAAAAAAGGGGGTTTTTTTAAAAAAAACCCCCCCCAAAAAAAACCGGGGGGTTTGGGTTTGGGGGGGTTTTTTTTTTTTGGGAAGGTTTTAAAAAATTTTTTTCCCCCTTTTTCCCCCCAAAAAAAAAAAATTGGGTTTTTAAAAAAAATTTTTTTAAAAGGGGGGGTTTTTTATTTAGTTTTCCTTTTTAAAAAAAAGGATTTGGGGGTTTTTTTTTAAAAATTTTTTTTAAAAAAGGGAAAAAATGTATTGCTGCACGTGTGTGTCAGGCATTGATTGCCTTTGGGGCTTTTTTTGTGTTCCCGGTGAACACAGGCTAGTCCATTTTCCTTCTCTTTGTGTTCTACTAAAGTCTCTGAGAGTTGTGAAAGGTGTGTCACAACTGGGAAAGAAATACTTGCAGACAGGCACATGTGCATAGCGTGGGATGGTGATCATGCTGGAATCCCTAGGCAAGGCTTACTTCAGCTGCTGTGGTGTTTTAATAACCAGGTTACAGGTGGCTTAGTATTTTGGATGCTTGGTGAATGTATAGCATCATCTAAAAACCATAATGAAAGCATAATGAACAATCCCGTTTTATTTTTGGTTTTACTCTGCATGGGGGGGAAAAAAAAAAACCTGAAAAGTTCTAGTCAGTAAAGGGTTTCAGCCCTAAATCAGTTACTGAAATTCCTTTCAAGGGATTTCTCATTTTTGAGCAAATGTGTGCAAGGTCTGACACAGAGGAAGTGGGGTTTTTAAATGTTCTAAAAAAAGCTGTTCTAAAAAACCTTCCCATTCACAGCAGCTTCATCCCAACATGGTCACACTGGCCAGTCTGTCAACATATAGGGTTCCTAGGAGGCAAAACCCCTGTCTTTCAGATGAGGTCCTGGGCCTCGGGTTTGTCATCCTTGGTGGATTTTGTCTGCTTAATGTGGAAGGTCTTTGGGGCTTTTTATGTTCCCCCCTGCCTATTTGTGCACCTGATCATACCCAGAGGCACCTAAATGATGGTGCAGTGCAGAGGAGAAATACAAGTTTAATCAGTTGGTTGTGCAGAATCTAGAATTACTTGAGCCATAAGCCTGTGAAATACATGTGGGAAGCATAAAATAACTTGGCAGAATTTACAGTTTACCAAATATTGACATGTAAATGTTTCAAATGCCCAGACTTCAGGGGTTTAACTAACATTGGCTTTTCCCTTTCCAGCGTACAGGAATGATTTTATGCTTTTAATGTAGAAAGGCTTTTCTTTTGTAGCTGATAATGATGAAAAATAATAAGAGCATTATCGTGCCTGTCTGGCTGTGGGGGAACTTTCCCTTTTTTTCTTACAGTTTTCAGTGCAATAGAAATTATTTAGAGGATTGAATAATTCTCTACATTTTTGTCACTCTGATGTTCAAACAAGTGAGACATCCTTAAAACATAAAACACCCCCTGTAGTCTCAATAGAAATTGAGCTGGTCACGAAGGAGAGAAAATCTGAAATAAAAGAGGAAGGTATTTCAGTTGCCTTCTTAGAAGACAGAAAATTGTATGAAAACAACATGCAATGTTCAATTCTTCAAATAATATTTCAGAAATAGCAAGATGCTGTTAATGTGCAGTATTTCAGTATCATTCATTAAAGAAGGGAAAAGTGAAAGGCCTGAACAGCTATGGCCTCATCAGCTTGTTATCAGTGGTGAGTGGAAGTCTAACAAAAGATGCTTCGGCCTCTAAAACCCGAGAAGTCAGGATTCAGAAGTAGTACCTGAGCTGTGAATCACCTGTGACAACAAGAAAGGTTAAGGGAAAGATAATGTAAGTGTAGTGAAATATTACATGAGCCTTTTATAGACTATAAAATGTACTTTTTATCCAAAAAAAAACGCTTTTTGGAATAGAGAGGCTTGAAAATGACAGTAAAGAAAACCTGTTAAACTCACACATGGATTTAAAGTTAATAGTCAGGATTAAATAAGAAGCGACCTGTTTGTAATATTTCAGGAAGGAATATCATTTTGGTGGGGGTTTTTTTGGGATCACTGGAAAATTTCTCACAGTGAGATTAGGAATGGTCAACCAGTTGACTTTTGCAGGGTCAGTTAAAACTGACTTTATTGATCTGATGCAGAGCAAAGCTATAGGTGGCTTGGGGTTAAAAACTTCCCCCTTTAAAAAATTTATTTAAAATTTCCAAAGGAATTTTGGTACA
>NW_026914725.1:0-6023 GCF_034315485.1 Pezoporus occidentalis | reverse complement strand
AGACCAAACTGGAATACAAAATACAAAACTGAGCTTCAACAGTCATCATTGTGCCCATGCTATCGATTACAATAAAGTAGCAATAATGCTAGGAAAAACGCAATCCCAGATCCATCTTTTTCTTTCTAAGACAGCTGTTCAAACAGATAATCAATATATGACTAATATCAGAAAAATAAGATAAGTCCTTAATACAGGAAGATGAATTGCAGAGTTAAATGATGGTATGCTGCAGGCAGGGATTACCAGTCCCATGGTATGCAGAAACAAACTTGCACCCTCTCTCCCATGCAGTGAGATATATAACATGATTTGTAGGCTGGTGTCAAATGTCACGTCTTTCCGAGAGCAGCATATGACAGCACCACGGACTCAATTATGATTTGCTTAGCTGCAAAGCCAACCAACTTAAAACCAATCTGAACAAAAACCAAAGCAAAATAAATGCCTTTTGTTGGTAAAGAAACAGATCAACAGGTGAGAAAACAGAATAGGAAAAAACATTGCACTGTCTCACATTAATATAACAAAAATCAGAAACTCTAGATGTCACTAAATGCAATGAAGTTTGAGAGCCATACTCACAACTAGAAACCTTATCTGTCTGCATCTGCAAAATTTTGAATGAAAGCCCGGCTGCAGTAGCATGGAAAATATTTGCTAAGGTGGATGCTTCTCAAGCGTTACACACTATGTTTGACAGTCAAAGAAGCCAACATTTTCCCATGGCTCTGTGAATCAAGTTTGAATTTGATGACTGATTTCTTCAAAGATGTGACGACAGTTGGCAATGATCCAGCCCAATGCTGCTGGAAATGAGCAGGATTTTCCCCTGAACCTGCTGACAAATTCTAGGGCCCCAAGCAGTTCCAGTGAAGAGCTGTTACTGACTCTCAGTATTGTCTCCTGTTGACTTCAGTCAGTCTGAGAGCTTTAGGCTGGCAGAAAGGCCAGAAAAACCTAGAAGGGAAAATGAAGAAAGGCAGACTAGAACATGCCGAAGAGATTGACAAGAGACTGAAGTTCTGTGCACGGCTATTTCAGCCTGAAATCTGGAACAGAATCAGATGGGAAACTGCTCAGGGACAGAGAGACTTTCTGTGGCAGAATGGTTAGAGAAAGAAAGCTTAACTCTGAAATCTGTGAAGGCAGAGAATGAGAACAAGTCTGAACTTGGGGGAGTGGGGCAAGAGATGGCAATGGGGAAGGCGAAAAGAAAAAGTCACTACCAGGAATTCCACCTTTCACAAAAGGATGAGGGCCTGTCTTGGTAACCCTGCTGTGTCTTTAACTTAATTTCTGCATATATAGAATTTATTTTGTTATGCTTATTTAGGAAAGGCATGTGCTCTCTTCTTTAATATATCCTACACCAGGTGCAAGGTTCTTTTTATTCCTCTGGAAGATAGGCTGGACGTGTGCTGTCTACAATAGGTTTTTCTAACGTATTCACATTACATGTAAAAAGCTATTAGAAAGAAGCTGCGAAATTGGCCAACAGAACTCTGAACCTCAAGTCTACCGACCAAACCTGAATATCAGTTGCATCTATTATGCAGTGGGCGGTGGGAGGGGAATAGGTTTATTCTTAAAAACAAAACCAGAAAGAACTGTAATTACCCAAGTAATTTCAATCTTCTATTTTTGAAGGTGTCACTGTTAAATTTAAAACACTGACATACTGCATAGTGAAAAAAAAATCTGTTACAATTAAATATAAAAAACTCCAAAATTAAAAATTGGAGAAATTGGGGGGGTTGGGTTGTTTTTTTTGTCTGTGAATAACATTTCTCCAATTTTTAATTTTGGAGTTTTTTATATTTAATTGTATTTGTAACAGATTTTTTTTCACTATGCAGTATGTCAGTGTTTTAAATTTAACAGTGACACCTTCAAAAATAGAAGATTGAAATTACTTGGGTAATTACAGTTCTTTCTGGTTTTGTTTTTAAGAATAAACCTATTCCCCTCCCACCGCCCACTGCGTAATAGATGCGACTGATATTCAGGTTTGGTTGGTAGACTTGAGGTTCAGAGTTCTGTTGGCCGATTTCGCAGCTTCTTTCTAATAGCTTTTTACATGTAATGTGAATACGTTAGAAAAACCTATTGTAGACAGCACACGTCCAGCCTATCTTCCAGAGGAATAAAAAGAACCTTGCACCTGGTGTAGGATATGTTAAAGAAGAGAGCACATGCCTTTCCTAAATAAGCATAACAAAATAAATTCTATATATGCAGAAATTAAGTTAAAGACACAGCAGGGTTACCAAGACAGGCCCTCATCCTTTTGTGAAAGGTAGAATTCCTGGTAGTGACTTTTCCTTTTCGCCTTCCCCATTGCCATCTCTTGCCCCACTCCCCCAAGTTCAGAGTTGTTCTCATTCTCTGCCTTCACAGATTTGAGAGTTAAGCTTTGTTTCTCTAACCATTCTGCCACAGAAAGTCTCTCTGTCCCTGAGCAGTTTCCCATCTGATTCTGTTCCAGATTTCAGGCTGAAATAGCCGTGCACAGAACTTCAGTCTCTTGTCAATCTCTTCGGCATGTTCTAGTCTGCCTTTCTTCATTTTCCCTTCTAGGTTTTTCTGGCCTTTCTGCCAGCCTAAAGCTCTCAGACTGACTGAAGTCAACAGGAGACAATACTGAGAGTCAGTAACAGCTCTTCACTGGAACTGCTTGGGGCCCTAGAATTTGTCAGCAGGTTCAGGGGAAAATCCTGCTCATTTCCAGCAGCATTGGGCTGGATCATTGCCAACTGTCGTCACATCTTTGAAGAAATCAGTCATCAAATTCAAACTTGATTCACAGAGCCATGGGAAAATGTTGGCTTCTTTGACTGTCAAACATAGTGTGTAACGCTTGAGAAGCATCCACCTTAGCAAATATTTTCCATGCTACTGCAGCCGGGCTTTCATTCAAAATTTTGCAGATGCAGACAGATAAGGTTTCTAGTTATGAGTATGGCTCTCAAACTTCATTGCATTTAGTGACATCTAGAGTTTCTGATTTTTGTTATTATTATATTAATGTGAGACAGTGCAATGTTTTTTCCTATTCTGTTTTCTCACTTGTTGATCTGTTTTTTTACCAACAAAAGGCATTTATTTTGCTTTGGTTTTTGTTCAGATTGGTTTTAAGTTGGTTGGCTTTGCAGCTAAGCAAATCATAATTGAGTCCGTGGTGCTGTCATATGCTGCTCTCGGAAAGACGTGACATTTGACACCAGCCTACAAATCATGTTATATATCTCACTGCATGGGAGAGAGGGTGCAAGTTTGTTTCTGCATGCCATGTGACTGGTAATCCCTGCCTGCAGCATACCATCATTTAACTCTGCAATTCATCTTCCTGTATTAAGGACTTATCTTATTTTTCTGATATTAGTCATATATTGATTATCTGTTTGAACAGGGATCTGTTCCCCTAGTAATAAATTTGCACATAACTCCGTTAAGAAAAACAAGCAATGAACAACCAAAAAAAAAAGAAAACCCTACCAAAATCAAGCCAGAACAAAAATCCGTGTGGCTGAAATAGCTTAAACTGCATTTGCACCCAGCTGCGTGCCAGCAGTGCTGTAGACAGATGTACCTAAGTCTTACTGTAATGGTAACTGTTCAGGTGAACAGCGGTGAAGCTATGCATAATGCATTCTTTGTTGTGAGCTAGACGTCCCTGTCAGTGAAGCCTGCCCATGTTACTCATTCACACCAGCTAATTTAGACTGCAGACAGGAGAACAATAAAGGAAAGAACCTTGTGTTTCTTGGTTGAACTGCATTATTTAGTGTCTAAGAACTTGGTGTGCTTCCAAATCACATTCATTTCTTATTTTGCTGCGTCCTGTAGTGTCCATTCTGTCTCTTGCGGGACGGAAAAGGGGAGGTTTTTGGTTTTTTTTCCTTCATCTTTCCATTTGAAAATGACAGGTTATGGAGCAAATTAAAGGCTGAGTTGAAAGGTTTTTTTGCTATAAACAATCAAATAAGTTTTAAAATCAAACTCTTTAATAAAAAAAAAAGCGTTTTTAGTTTTAATCTCTTTTAAACCAAAAAGGGATCGGGGGTTAAGGCACAATGTTTCCGGTTTTGATAAGGTTAAACCAAAGTTTTGTCAAAAAAAATTTTTAAGCGAAAAGGGGAAAAAACCAGTTCCATTTCCCCCCTTTCCAAATTTTTGAATTACATAAAATAGCAAAAGCGGGGGAAAAAACCCAAAAAAAAATTTTTTTCTTTTGAAAGTGGGGCTTTAAAAGTAAAACCTGAAAGGAAAAAAAGGGGAAACTAAAAGAAAAAAAAAATTTTAATAAAACTGTCAATAAAATGAATAATTTAGGAAAAAGAAAAATTTTAAATTTTCTGGTTTTTTGGGGGGTTTTTTGGGGTTTTGTCTTGGGTTTGGTTTTTTTTTTTAACGGGGTTTTGCAAATTTTCGGGGAAGGTCCTTTAAACAATCCGTTAGTAAAATCGAAAAAAAAAACCCCCTTAAAAGGGGAAAAAAATTCGGGTTAAAAAAAAATCATTTGATAGCTTAGGGCCCCCCTTTAAAAGGGTCTTCAAAGTGGGTAATTGCCCCTCCAAAACCCCTTTCAGTAATTTTCACCACACGAACCTACGGGGGGACCCAAAACCCCTTTTCCCCTTTTGGGTTCCCTGGTGAATTATAACTGATTGAAGAAGTATTTTTGACCTCTAAACACAAAAATTTTAACTGGGAATAAAAACGTAAAATTATTTAAACCAGCTGTTTAGAAAAGTATCTTGCTTTTCCCAAGATATGCTTTTTTATGAATTGTTTGGGTTTTGGGCCAAAGAGTTTTAAACCGAATTTGTTTTTGACCGCTTTGTTCTAGAGAAAAGTATACAGCACGTAAGCTTCAAATCCAAGATTGTGAAAATGGAAACATTTTAGTTAAGCAGGAACACAAAAATCTTTTTTTCTAGAAAGTGCTCTTTAAAATACAATTTCCAATTTAAATTTTAATAGTTAAACCCCCAAATGCACAGAAAATATTTCACAGGAACCTAAATTGCAAATAATGAACAGGTGGAAAAAAAAACCTCCCTTTGCTCGGTTGGGGGAAGGGTTTTGTTTTGCCGTGTCCGGGTTGGGTTTTTTACGGGATGTAAATTTTCGGGAAAGGAAACTTTAAAAAGTTTCCTTTTTGACTAATCGAAATGAAGTCCCTTTATGGAAATTAACCACTTTTTTAAAATGAAGAAGGAGAACAATACAAGTAAAAGAAACCCTTTGGGTTTTTTGAATGATTATTTAAAAAGATTTGGGGGGTGTCAAAATCACAATTTTTTTTTTGGGGTTGGGGCCAAAGCCTTGTATTTGTTTTCCTTAAAAAACCCCTTTTGGGAACAATCGAAAAACCAAAAGGGGAAAATAAAGCCTTAAAAAACCTTTTACGAAGTAGAAAAAAACAAAACTTGGGCTTTTCCAAAAAATAAAATAGAAATGAATTCGCTAAATGAATAAATTTTTAGATATGTAACTAGATTTCTTTTCCTGAACATTTTAATTGAAAGGGCGATAAAATGGAAAATATTTGCTGGGAAGTAAAGTTAATTTGTTGCCATTTTAAGGGCCCTTTTGCCTGGCTGTGAATAAGTTTTTTGATAACTGTTTTTTCAAAGATGTGCCCCCTGGCAATTCGCAATGTTTGAAAGCCAAAATTTTCCGGGAACTGCTGCAAATTTGGGCCCCAAGCTGCTTTGGCTAAACCTGCTCGAAATTTCGGTGGCTCCTTTGCCCTCTGTTAAATGGAAAACCGACCTAGGGGGGGAAAAAGGGGTGATTGCCAAAATTTACAAAAATGTTCTTGGGCTATTCCCAGGGGAAAGGAAAGTTTTGTGCTTGGGGGAAGAGTTATTTAAAGAGGTTAAGGGAGAACTTTTTTCTGTTCTAAAGGGCAAAAATGAAACTAAAAGGGGATAAAAATGTAAAAAAAAAAAAAGTACTACCGGAAATTTACCTTTCCTTTTTTTAAATTTTGTGCTTTTTTTTTTAAAATTTTT
>NW_026914724.1:0-8550 GCF_034315485.1 Pezoporus occidentalis | reverse complement strand
ACCCCCAAAAACCCAGTTTCCCAGCCATTTAACCCGTCCACCCAATTTTAAATTTCATCCAGTAAATTAATCCACCCCAGCCCAGTTTCCCCCCCGTCAGCCCAGTTTGATACAGCCCACCCCAGTTTAACCCAGTCCAGCCCAGTTTAACACAGGCCAGCCTAGTTTGATACAGCCCAGCCCAGTTTAACCCAGCCCAGACCAGTTTGATACAGCCCAGCCCAGCCCAGCCCACTTTAACCCAGTCCAGCCATATTTCATACACTCCAGCTCAGTATAATCCAGCCCAGCCAAGGTTAACCCAGTCCAACCCAGTTTAACCCAGCCCAGCCCACTTTAACCCAGTCCAGCTCAGTTTCATCCCGCCCAGCCCACTTCAGTTCACTCTAGCCCAGTTTAACCCAGGCCTGCACAGTTTTATACAGCCCAGCCCAGTTTAACCCAGTCCAGCCCAGCCCAGCCCACTTTTCACTCTAGCACAGTCCAGCCCAGTTTAACCCAGTCCAACCATATTTAATACACTCCAGCTCAGTATAATCCACTCCAGCCCAGTTTAACCCTGGCCAGACCAGTTTGATACAGCCCACCCCAGTTTAACCCAGTCCAGCCCAGTTTGATACAGCCCAGCACAGTTAAACCCAGGCCAGCCAAGTTTAACCCAGTCCAGCCCACTGTCTTACAGCCCAGCCCAGTTTAACCCAGACCAGCCATATTTAATACACTCCAGCTCACTATAATCCACTCCAGTCCAGTTTAACCCAGCCCAGCCCAGTTTAACCCAGTCCACCTATATTTAATACACACCAGCTCAATCTACTCCAGTCCACCCCAGTTTAACCCAGTCCAGACCAGTTTAACACAGTCCAGCTCACTTTCATCCTGCCCAGCCCACTTCAGTTCACTCTAGCACTGTTTAACCCAGTCAAGCCTTTAACCCAGACCACCTCACTTCAATCCAACCCAGCCCAGTTTAACCCAGTGCAGCCCAGTTTAACCCAAGCCAACCCACTTTGATACAGCCCAGCTCACTTTGATCCTCCCCAGCCCACTTCAGTTCACTCAAGCACATTTTAAGCCAGTCCAGCCCACTTTAACACAGTCCAGCTCAGTTTAAACACAGTCCAGCTCAGTTTGATCCAGCCCAGCCCACTTTACCCCAGTCTAGCTCACTTTCATCCTGCCCAGCCCACTTCAGTTCACTCTAGCACACTTTAACCCTGTCCAGCCCAATTTAATTCAGTCCAGATCAGTTCAATCCATCCCAGCCCAGTTTAACCCGGGTCAGCCCAGTTTGATACAGCCCAGCCCAGTTTAACCCAGTCCAGCCATGTTTAACCCAGTCCAGCCCAGTTTGTTACAGCCCAGCCCACTTTAACCCAGTCCAGCCATATTTCATACACTCCAGCTCAATATAATCCAGCCCAGCCAAGTTTAACCCACTCCAACCCAGTTTAACCCAGCCCAGCCCACTTTAACCCAGTCCAGCTCAGTTTCATCCAGCCCAGCCCTCTTCAGTTCACTCTAGCACAGTTTACCCAGTCCAGCCCACTTTAACCCACTACAGCTAAGTTTAAACACAGTCCAGCTCAGTTTCATACAGCCCGGTCCACTTGAACCCAGACCAGCTCACTTTAATCCAGCCCAGCCCACTTCAGTTCACTCTAGCACAGTTCAACCCTGCAAACCCCAGTTTGATCCAGCCCAGCCCAGTTTAACCCAGTCCAGCCCAGTTTAACCCAGTCCAACCATATTTAATACACTCCAGCTCAGTATAATCCACTCCAGCCCAGTTTAACCCTGTCCAGATCAGTTTGATACAGCCCACCCCAGTTTAACCCAGTCCAGCCCAGTTTAACCCAGGCCAGCACAGTTTGATACAGCCCAGCCCAGTTTAACCCAGCCCAGACCAGTTTGATACAGCCCAGCCCAGTTTAACCCAGTCCAGCCATATTTCATACACTCCAGCTCAGTATAATCCAGCCCAGCCAATTTAACCCAGTCCAACCCAGTTTAACCCAGCCCAGCCCACTTTAACCCAGTCCAGCTCAGTTTCATCCAGCCCAGCCCACTTCAGTTCACTCTAGCACAGTTCAACCCTGTCCAGCCCAGTTTGATACAGCCCACCCCAGTTTAACCCAGTCCAGCCCAGTTTAACCCAGGCCAGCCCAGTTTGATACAGCCCAGCCCAGTTTAACCCAGTCCAGCCCAGTTAATCCCAGTCCAACCATATTTAATACACTCCAGCTCAGTATAATCCACTCCAGCCCAGTTTAACCCTGTCCAGCCCAGTTTGATACAGCCCACCCCAGTTTAACCCAGTCCAGCCCAGTTTAACCCAGGCCAGCCCAGTTTGATACAGCCCAGCCCAGTTTAACACAGTCCAGCCCAGTTTATCCCAGTCCAACCATATTTAATACACTCCAGCTCAGTATAATCCACTCCAGCCCAGTTTAACACTGGCCAGACCAGTTTGATACAGCCCACCCCAGTTTAACCCAGTCCAGCCCAGTTTGATACAGCCCAGCCCAGTTTAACCCAATCCAGCCAAGTTTAACCCAGTCCAGCCCAGTTTGTTACAGCCCAGCCCACTTTAACCCAGTCCAGCCATATTTCATACACTCCAGCTCAATATAATCCAGCCCAGCCAACTTTAACCCACTCCAACCCAGTTTAACCCAGCCCAGCCCACTTTAACCCAGTCCAGCTCAGTTTCATCCAGCCCAGCCCACTTCAGTTCACTCTAGCACAGTTTACCCAGTCCAGCCCACTTTAACCCACTACAGCTAAGTTTAAACATAGTCCACCTCAGTTTCATACAGCCCGGTCCACTTGAACCCAGTCCAGCTCACTTTAATCCAGCCCAGCCCACTTCAGTTCACTCTCGCACAATTCAACCCTGCAAACCCCAGTTTGATCCAGCCCAGCCCAGTTTAACCCACTCCAACCATATTTAATACACTCCAGCTCAGTATAATCCACTCCAGCCCAGTTTAACCCTGTCCAGACCAGTTTGATACAGCCCACCCCAGTTTAACCCAGTCCAGCCCAGTTTAACACAGGCCAGCACAGTTTGATACAGCCCAGCCCAGTTTAACCCAGCCCAGACCAGTCTGATACAGCCCAGCCCAGTTTAACCCAGGCCAGCACAGTTTAACCCAGCCCAGACCAGTCTGATACAGCCCAGCCCAGTTTAACCCAGTCCAGCCATATTTCATACACTCCAGCTCAGTATAATCCAGCCCAGCCAAGTTTAACCCAGTCCAACCCAGTTTAACCCAGCCCAGCCCACTTTAACCCAGTCCAGCTCAGTTTCATCCAGCCCAGCCCACTTCAGTTCACTCTAGCACAGTTCAACCCTGTCCAGCCCAGTTTGATCCAGCCCAGCCCAGTTTAACCCAGTCCAGCCCAGTTTATCCCAGTCCAGCCCAGTTTAACCCAGTCCAACCATATTTAATACACTCCAGCTCAGTATAATCCACTCCAGCCCAGTTTAACCCTGGCCAGACCAGTTTGATACAGCCCACCCCAGTTTAACCCAGTCCAGCCCAGTTTGATACAGCCCAGCACAGTTAAACCCAGGCCAGCCAAGTTTAACCCAGTCCAGCCCACTTTCTTACAGCCCAGCCCAGTTTAACCCAGACCAGCCATATTTAATACACTCCAGCTCACTATAATCCACTCCAGTCCAGTTTAACCCAGCCCAGCCCAGTTTAACCCAGTCCACCTATATTTAATACACACCAGCTCAATCTACTCCAGTCCACCCCAGTTTAACCCAGTCCAGACCAGTTTAACTCAGTCCAGCTCACTTTAATCCAGCCCAGCCAATTCACTTCACTCTTGCACAGTTTAATCCACTCCAGATCACTTCAATCAATCCCAGCCCAGTTTAACCCAGTCCAGCCAAGTCTAAACCAGTCCAGCCCAGTTGGATCCAGCCCAGCCCAGTTTAACCCACTCCAGCCATATTTAATATACTCCAGCTCAGTATAATCCACTCTAGCCCAGTTTAACCCAGTCCAGCCCAATTTGATAAAGCCCACCCCAGTTTAACCCACTCCAGCCCACTTTAACCCAGTACAGCCCAGTTTTACCCCAGTCCAGCCCAGTTTAACCCAGCCCAGCCCACTTTGATACAACCCAGCCCAGTTTAACCCAGTCCAGCTCACTTTCATCCTGCCCAGCCCACTTCAGTTCACTCTAGCACTGTTTAACCCAGTCAAGCCTTTAACCCAGACCACCTCACTTCAATCCAACCCAGCCCAGTTTAACCCAGTGCAGCCCAGTTTAACCCAAGCCAACCCACTTTGATACAGCCCAGCTCACTTTGATCCTCCCCAGCCCACTTCAGTTCACTCAAGCACATTTTAAGCCAGTCCAGCCCACTTTAACACAGTCCAGCTCAGTTTAAACACAGTCCAGCTCAGTTTGATCCAGCCCAGCCCACTTTACCCCAGTCTAGCTCACTTTCATCCTGCCCAGCCCACTTCAGTTCACTCTAGCACACTTTAACCCTGTCCAGCCCAATTTAATTCAGTCCAGATCTGTTCAATCCATCCCAGCCCAGTTTAACCCGGGTCAGCCCAGTTTGATACAGCCCAGCCCAGTTTAACCCAGTCCAGCCATGTTTAACCCAGTCCAGCCCAGTTTGTTACAGCCCAGCCCACTTTAACCCAGTCCAGCCATATTTCATACACTCCAGCTCAATATAATCCAGCCCAGCCAAGTTTAACCCACTCCAACCCAGTTTAACCCAGCCCACTTTAACCCAGTCCAGCTCAGTTTCATCCAGCCCAGCCCTCTTCAGTTCACTCTAGCACAGTTTACCCAGTCCAGCCCACTTTAACCCACTACAGCTAAGTTTAAACACAGTCCAGCTCAGTTTCATACAGCCCGGTCCACTTGAACCCAGACCAGCTCACTTTAATCCAGCCCAGCCCACTTCAGTTCACTCTAGCACAGTTCAACCCTGCAAACCCCAGTTTGATCCAGCCCAGCCCAGTTTAACCCAGTCCAGCCCAGTTTAACCCAGTCCAACCATATTTAATACACTCCAGCTCAGTATAATCCACTCCAGCCCAGTTTAACCCTGTCCAGATCAGTTTGATACAGCCCACCCCAGTTTAACCCAGTCCAGCCCAGTTTAACCCAGGCCAGCCCAGTTTGATACAGCCCAGCCCAGTTTAACCCAGCCCAGACCAGTTTGATACAGCCCAGCCCAGTTTAACCCAGCCCAGCCCAGTTTTTCATACACTCCAGCTCAGTATAACCCAGTCCAGCCAAGTTTAACCCAGGCCAGCCCAGTTTAACCCAGTCCAGCTCAATATACTCCAGCTCAGCCACTCCAGCCCAGTTTAACCCAGTCCAGCCCAATCTGATAAAGCCCACCCCAGTTTAACCCTCCAGCCCAGTTTAAACCAGTACAGCCCAGTTTTACCCACGCCAGCTCAGTATAATCCAGTCCAGCCCGTTTATCCCAGTCCAGCCAAGTCTGATCCAGCCCAGCCCAGGTAAACCCACTCCAGCCCAGTTTAACCCAGTCCAGCCCAGTTTGATACAGCCCACCCCAGTTTAACCCAGTCCAGCCCAGTTTAACCCAGGCCAGCCCAGTTTTATCCAGCCCAGCCCAGTTTAACCCAGTCCAGCCCAGTTTAACCCAGTCCAGCCATATTTAATACACTCCAGCTCAGTATAATCCCCTCCAGCCCAGTTTAACCCAGTCCAGTCCAGTTTAATCCACTCCGGATCAATTTAACCCAGTCCAGCCCAGTTTGATACAGCCCAGCCCAGTTTAACCCAATCCAGCCAAGTTTAACCCAGTCCAGCCCAGTTTGTTACAGCCCAGCCCACTTTAACCCAGTCCAGCCATATTTCATACACTCCAGCTCAATATAATCCAGCCCAGCCAACTTTAACCCACTCCAACCCAGTTTAACCCAGCCCAGCCCACTTTAACCCAGTCCAGCTCAGTTTCATCCAGCCCAGCCCACTTCAGTTCACTCTAGCACAGTTTACCCAGTCCAGCCCACTTTAACCCACTACAGCTAAGTTTAAACACAGTCCACCTCAGTTTCATACAGCCCGGTCCACTTGAACCCAGTCCAGCTCACTTTAATCCAGCCCAGCCCACTTCAGTTCACTCTCGCACAATTCAACCCTGATCAGTATAAACCACTCCAGCCCAGTTTAACCCTGGCCAGACCAGTTTGATACAGCCCACCCCAGTTTAACCCAGTCCAGCCAAGTTTAACCCAGCCCAGCCCAGTTTAACCCAGTCCACCTATATTTAATACACACCAGCTCAATCTACTCCAGTCCACCCCACTTTAACCCAGTCCAGACCAGTTTAACTCAGTCCAGCTCACTTTAATCCAGCCCAGCCCAGTTCACTTCACTCTTGCACAGTTTAATCCACTCCAGATCACTTCAATCAATCCCAGCCCAGTTTAACCCAGTCCAGACAAGTCTAAACCACTCCAGCCCAGTTTAATCCAGCCCAGCCCAGTTTAACCCACTCCAGCCATATTTAATATACTCCAGCTCAGTATAATCCACTCCAGCCCAGTTTAACCCAGTCCAGCCCAATCTGATAAAGCCCACCCCAGTTTAACCAACTCCAGCCCACTTTAAACCAGTACAGCCCAGTTTTACCCCAGTCCAGCCCAGTTTAACCCAGCCCAGCCCACTTTGATACAACCCAGCCCAGTTTAACCCAGTCCAGCTCACTTTCATCCTGCCCAGCCCACTTCAGTTCACTCTAGCACTGTTTAACCCAGTCAAGCCCCCTTTAACCCAGACCACCTCACTTCAATCCAACCCAGCCCAGTTTAACCCAGTCCAGCCCAGTTTAACCCAAGCCAACCCACTTTGATACAGCCCAGCTCACTTTGATCCTCCCCAGCCCACTTCAGTTCACTCAAGCACAGTTTAAGCCAGTCCAGCCCACTTTAACACAGTCCAGCTCAGTTTAAACACAGTCCAGCTCAGTTTGATCCAGCCCAGCCCACTTTATCCCAGTCTAGCTCACTTTCATCCTGCCCAGCACACTTCAGTTCACTCTAGCACACTTTAACCCTGTCCAGCCCAATTTAATTCAGTCCAGATCAGTTCAATCCATCCCAGCCCAGTTTAACCCGGGTCAGCCCAGTTTGATACAGCCCAGCCCAGTTTAACCCAGTCCAGCCATGTTTAACCCAGTCCAGCCCAGTTTGTTACAGCCCAGCCCAGTTTAACCCAGTCCAGCCATATTTCATACACTCCAGCTCAATATAATCCAGCCCAGCCAAGTTTAACCCACTCCAACCCAGTTTAACCCAGCCCAGCCCACTTTAACCCAGTCCAGCTCAGTTTCATCCAGCCCAGCCCACTTCAGTTCACTCTAGCACAGTTTACCCAGTCCAGCCCACTTTAACCCACTACAGCTAAGTTTAAACACAGTCCAGCTCAGTTTCATACAGCCCGGTCCACTTGAACCCAGTCCAGCTCACTTTAATCCAGCCCAGCCCAGTTCAGTTCACTCTAGCACAATTCAACCCTGCAAACCCCAGTTTGATCCAGCCCAGCCCAGTTTAATTCAGTCCAGCCCAGTTTAACCCAGTCCAACCATATTTAATACACTCCAGCTCAGTATAATCCACTCCAGCCCAGTTTAACCCTGGCCAGACCAGTTTGATACAGCCCACCCCAGTTTAACCCAGTCCAGCCCAGTTTAACCCAGCCCAGCCCAGTTTAACCCACTCCACCTATATTTAATACACACCAGCTCAATCTACTCCAGTCCACCCCACTTTAACCCAGTCCAGACCAGTTTAACTCAGTCCAGCTCACTTTAATCCAGCCCAGCCCAGTTCACTTCACTCTTGCACAGTTTAATCCACTCCAGATCACTTCAATCAATCCCAGCCCAGTTTAACCCAGTCCAGACAAGTCTAAACCAGTCCAGCCCAGTTTAATCCAGCACAGCCCAGTTTAACCCACTCCAGCCATATTTAATACAGTCCAGCTCAGTATAATCCACTCCAGCCCAGTTTAACCCAGTCCAGCCCAATTTGATAAAGCCCACCCCAGTTTAACCAACTCCAGCCCACTTTAAACCAGTACAGCCCAGTTTTACCCCAGTCCAGCGCAGTTTAACCCAGCCCAGCCCACTTTGATACAACCCAGCTCAGTTTAACCCAGTCCAGCTCACTTTCATCCTGCCCAGCCCACTTCAGCTCACTCTAGCACTGTTTAACCCAGTCAAGCCCACTTTAACCCAGACCACCTCACTTCAATCCAACCCAGCCCAGTTTAACCCAGTCCAGCCCAGTTTAACCCAGTCCAACCATATTTAATACACTCCAGCTCAGTATAATCCACTCCAACCCAGTTTAACCCTGGCCAGACCAGTTTGATACAGCCCACCCCAGTTTAACCCAGTCCAGCCCAGTTTAACCCAGGCCAGCCCAGTTTCATACAGCCCAGCCCAGTTTAACCCAGCCCAGACCAGTTTGATACAGCCCAGCCCAGTTTAACCCAGTCCAGCAAAGTTTAACCCTGTCCAGCCCACTT
>NW_026914723.1:0-3408 GCF_034315485.1 Pezoporus occidentalis | reverse complement strand
AGCACGAACATTTGGCTTCTGCTCCCACAGCAGAAGAGCCAGGATTGAAAGCTTGTGCTGGACCTGTTCAGCACACAATC
This sequence comes from Pezoporus occidentalis, assembly GCF_034315485.1. Lineage (NCBI taxonomy): Eukaryota > Metazoa > Chordata > Aves > Psittaciformes > Psittacidae > Pezoporus > Pezoporus occidentalis. Next base: position 3,328 of record NW_026914723.1, on the reverse strand, counting down.
ACCTTTACATTGGTGCATCCATCGTTGCTTTCACTGCTCCCTTTCATACAGGAAAATCATTTGAATGGAATCAGTTCAGAGCCTGCTCTCTGCTGCGCAGCAACACTGTCAGCACAGAATGAACAGTGGCATGTGCTCCCACAGCAGAAGAACCAGCAGGGAAAGCTAGTGCTGGGCCTCTTCAGCACACAGGCTGCTTTGCAACGGTGAGTACAGCAAGAATGTTTGGCTTCTGCTCCCACAGCAGAAGTGTCAGGATTGAAAGCTTGTGCTGGACCTGTTCAGCACACAATCACCTTTACATTGGTGCATCCATCGTTGCTTTCACTGCTCCCTTTCATACAGGAAAAGCATTTGAATGGAATCAGTTCAGAGCCTGCTCTCTGCTGCGCAGCAACACAGTCAGCACAGAAAGAACAGTGGCATCTGCTCCCACAGCAGAAGAACCAGCAGGGAAAGCTAGTGCTGGGCCTCTTCAGCACACAGGCTGCTTTGCAACGGTGTCACCATCATTGCAGTCTCTCCTCGGTTTCATACCTAAAACTCCATTTGAATCCAAATTCTCAGCTGGTCTCTCTCAGCTGCAGGCAGCACAGTGAGTACAGCACAAACGTTTGGCTTCTGCTCCCACAGCAGAAGAGCCAGGATTGAAAGCTTTTGCTGGACCTGTTCAGCACACAATCACCTTTACATTGGTGCATCCATCGTTGCTTTCACTGCTCCCTTTCATACAGGAAAAGCATTTGAATGGAATCAGTTCAGAGCCTGCTCTCTGCTGGCAGCAACACAGTCAGCACAGAAAGAACAGTGGCATCTGCTCCCACAGCAGAAGAACCAGCAGGGAAAGCTAGTGCTGGGCCTCTTCAGCACACAGGCTGCTTTGCAACGGTGTCACCATCATTGCAGTCTCTCCTCGGTTTCATACCTAAAACTCCATTTGAATCCAAATTCTCAGCTGGTCTCTCTCAGCTGCAGGCAGCACAGTGAGTACAGCACGAACGTTTGGCCTCTGCTCCCACAGCAGAAGTGTCAGGATTGAAAGCTTGTGCTGGACCTGTTCAGCACACAATCACCTTTACATTGGTGCATCCATCGTTGCTTTCACTGCTCCCTTTCATACAGGAAAAGCATTTGAATGGAATCAGTTCAGAGCCTGCTCTCTGCTGGCAGCAACACTGTCAGCACAGAAAGAACAGTGGCATCTGCTCCCACAGCAGAAGAACCAGCAGGGAAAGCTAGTGCTGGGCCTCTTCAGCACACAGGCTGCTTTGCAACGGTGTCACCATCATTGCAGTCTCTCCTCGGTTTCATACCTAAAACTCCATTTGAATCCAAATTCTCAGCTGGTCTCTCACAGCTGCAGGCAGCACAGTGAGTACAGCACGAACGTTTGGCCTCTGCTCCCACCGCAGAAGTGTCAGGATTGAAAGCTGGTGCTGGACCTGTTCAGCACACAATCACCTTTACATTGGTGCATCCATCGTTGCTTTCACTGCTCCCTTTCATACAGGAAAAGCATTTGAATGGAATCAGTTCAGAGCCTGCTCTCTGCTGGCAGCAACACAGTCAGCACAGAAAGAACAGTGGCATCTGCTCCCACAGCAGAAGAACCAGCAGGGAAAGCTAGCGCTGGGCCTCTTCAGCACACAGGCTGCTTTGCAACGGTGTCACCATCATTGAAGTCTCTCCTCGGTTTCATACCTAAAAGTCCATTTGAATCCAAATTCTCAGCTGGTTGCTCTCAGCTGCAGGCAGCACAGTGAGTACAGCACGAACGTTTGGCTTCTGCTCCCACAGCAGAAGAGCCAGGATTGAAAGCTTGTGCTGGACCTGTTCAGCACACAATCACCTTTACATTGGTGCATCCATCGTTGCTTTCACTGCTCCCTTTCATACAGGAAAAGCATTTGAATGGAATCAGTTCAGAGCCTGCTCTCTGCTGCGCAGCAACACAGTCAGCACAGAATGAACAGTGGCATGTGCTCCCACAGCAGAAGAACCAGCAGGGAAAGCTAGTGCTGGGCCTCTTCAGCACACAGGCTGCTTTGCAACGGTGTCACCATCATTGCAGTCTCTCCTCCGTTTCATACCTAAAAGTCCATTTGAATCCAAATTCTCAGCTGGTCGCTCTCAGCTGCAGGCAGCACAGTGAGTACAGCACGAACGTTTGGCCTCTGCTCCCACAGCAGAAGTGTCAGGATTGAAAGCTTGTGCTGGACCTGTTCAGCACACAATCACCTTTACATTGGTGCATCCATCGTTGCTTTCACTGCTCCCTTTCATACAGGAAAAGCATTTGAATGGAATCAGTTCAGAGCCTGCTCTCTGCTGGCAGCAACACAGTCAGCACAGAAAGAACAGTGGCATCTGCTCCCACAGCAGAAGAACCAGCAGGGAAAGCTAGTGCTGGGCCTCTTCAGCACACAGGCTGCTTTGCAACGGTGTCACCATCATTGCAGTCTCTCCTCGGTTTCATACCTAAAACTCCATTTGAATCCAAATTCTCAGCTGGTCGCTCTCAGCTGCAGGCAGCACAGTGAGTACAGCACGAACGTTTGGCCTCTGCTCCCACAGCAGAAGTGTCAGGATTGAAAGCTTGTTCTGGACCTGTTCAGCACACAATCACCTTTACATTGGTGCATCCATCGTTGCTTTCATTGCTCCCTTTCATACAGGAAAAGCATTTGAATGGAATCAGCTCAGAGCCTGCTCTCTGCTGCGCAGCAACACAATCAGCACAGAATGAACAGTGGCATCTGCTCCCACAGCAGAAGAGCCAGGAGGGAAAGCTTGTGCTGGACCTGTTCAGCACACAATCACCTTTACATTGGTGCATCCATCGTTGCTTTCACTGCTCCCTTTCATACAGGAAAAGCATTTGAATGGAATCAGTTCAGAGCCTGCTCTCTGCTGCACAGCAACACAGTCGCGCAGCAACACAGTCAGCACAGAATGAACAGTGGCATCTGCTCCCACAGCAGAAGAACCAGCAGGGAAAGCTAGTGCTGGGCCTCTTCAGCACACAGGCTGCTTTGCAACGGTGTCACCATCATTGCAGTCTCTCCTCGGTTTCATACCTAAAACTCCATTTGAATCCAAATTCTCAGCTGGTCTCTCTCAGCTGCAGGCAGCACAGTGAGTACAGCACGAACGTTTGGCTTCTGCTCCCACAGCAGAAGAGCCAGGAGGGAAAGCTTGTGCTGGACCTGTTCAGCACACAATCACCTTTACATTGGTGCATCCATCGTTGCTTTCACTGCTCCCTTTCATACAGGAAAAGCATTTGAATGGAATCAGTTCAGAGCCTGCTCTCTGCTGCACAGCAACA
>NW_026914722.1:0-6533 GCF_034315485.1 Pezoporus occidentalis | reverse complement strand
TACATGTGTGATTCACATGTGATATGTGTGTGATGCACATGTGTTACATGTGTGATACAGGTATGATACAGGTGTGTTACATGTGTGATTCACATGTGATACGTGTGTGTGATGCACGTGTGTTACATGTGTGATACAGGTATGATACAGGTGTGTTACATGTGTGATTCACATGTGATATGTGTGTGTGATGCACGTGTGTTACATGTGTGATACAGGGGTGATACATGTGTGTTACAGGTGTGATACATGTGTGATTCACATGTGATACATTGTGTGATGCACGTGTGTTATATGTGTGTTACACGTGTGATACAGGTGTGTTACAGGTGTGTTACATGGGTGATTCACATTACATGCATGGTACAGCTGTGATACAGGTGTGTTACGTACATGACGTGTACATGGTACATATGTGTTACATGTGTGTTACACGTGTTACGTGGTGTGTTACATGATGCATATGTGTTACATGTGTGATACAGGTGTAGTTACATGTGTGCTACATATATGAGTTACATATGTGTGTTACATATGTGTGTTATGTGTTACATGTTATGTCATGCATGTCAAACACATCACATGTCACATCACACCCATCCCCTGTATCACACATGCGCCACATCTGTCTCACACATGAGTCACACAGATGGGGCACAGACACGGATCCTACATGGACATGGATGGGGCATGGACACGGATGGGACATGGACATGGATGGACATGGACATGGATGGACACAGATGGGGCATGGACACGGATGGGGCATGGACACGTATGGGGCATGGACACGGATGGACATGGACATGGATGGACATGGACATGGATGGGGCATGGATGGACATGGACACGGATGGACACGGATGGGACATGGACACGGATGGGACATGGACACGGATGGACATGGACATGGATGGGGCGTGGACACAGATGGACATGGACACGGACATGGACACAGAAGGGGCATGGACACGGATGGGACATGGACATGGATGGACATGGACATGGATGGGGCGTGGACACAGATGGACATGGACACGGATGGGACATGGACACGGATGGGGCATGGACACGGATGGACATGGACATGGATGGACATGGACATGGATGGGGCATGGATGGACATGGACACGGATGGACATGGACACGGATGGGACATGGACACGGATGGGACATGGACACGGATGGGGCATGGACACGGATGGGACATGGACACGGATGGGGCATGGACACGGATGGACATGGACACGGATGGACATGGACACGGATGGGACATGGACACGGATGGGACATGGACACGGATGGACATGGACACGGATGGACATGGACACGGATGGGCATGGACACGGATGGGCATGGACACGGATGGACATGGACATGGATGGGCATGGACACGGATGGACATGGACACGGATGGACATGGACATGGATGGATATGGACACGGATGGGCATGGACACGGATGGACATGGACACGGATGGGCATGGACACGGATGGACATGGACATGGATGGATATGGACACGGATGGACATGGACACGGATGGGCATGGACATGGATGGATATGGACACGGATGGGGCATGGACACGGATGGACATGGACACGGATGGACATGGACATGGATGGATATGGACACGGATGGACATGGACACGGATGGGCATGGACATGGATGGACATGGACACGGATGGGCATGGACACGGATGGACATGGACATGGATGGATATGGACACGGATGGACATGGACACGGATGGACATGGACACGGATGGGGCATGGACACGGATGGACATGGACACGGATGGGGCATGGACATGGATGGACATGGACACGGATGGGCATGGACACGGATGGACATGGACATGGATGGATATGGACACGGATGGACATGGACACGGATGGGCATGGACACGGATGGACATGGACACGGATGGGCATGGACACGGATGGACATGGACGGACATGGACAAGGATGGGCGTGAATGGACAGGGATGGACATGGATGTACATGGATGGACACGGATGGACACGGATGGACATGGATGGACACGGATGGGACATGGATGGACACGGATGGGACACGGATGGACACGGATGGACATGGATGGACACAGATGGGACATGGATGGACACGGATGGACACGGATGGACACAGATGGCCCCGGATGGACACGGATGGACATGGATGGACACAGATGGGACATGGATGGACACGGATGGACACGGATGGACATGGATGGACACGGATGGGACACGGATGGCCCCGGATGGACACGGATGGGACACGGATGGACATGGATGGACACGGATGGACATGGATGGACACGGATGGACACGGATGGACACGGATGGACACGGATGGCCCCGGATGGACACAGAAGGACACGGATGGGACACGGATGGACACAGATGGACACAGATGGACACGGATGGACACGGATGGACACGGATGGACACGACATGGATGGGACACGGATGGACACGGATGGACATGGATGGCCACTGATGGAACACGGATGGACACGGATGGACACGGATGGACATGGATGGACACGGATGGACATGGATGGCCACTGATGGAACACGGATGGACACGGATGGCCCCGGATGGACACAGATGGACACGGATGGACACGGATGGGACACGGATGGACACGGATGGACATGGATGGCCACTGATGGAACACGGATGGACACGGATGGACACGGATGGGACATGGATGGACACGGATGGACACGGATGGGGCACAGATGGACACAGAAGGACACGGATGGCCCCGGTTGCCGGTACCTCGGGCCGGTGCAGCAGGAAGGCGATGGCCCAGGCCAGGGCGGCCGCCGTGGTCTCGGTGCCGCCGATGAAGAGGTCCACGAGCGCCATGTGCAGGCGGGGGGCGCTCAGGGGGGGGCCCGGCCGCGAGGGGTCCCGCAGGGCCCCCAGCACCGTGTCCCGGGGGGGGGATGGGCACTCCTGGGGGGGGCGGGGGGGCACAGTGGGGCCAATGGGTGCCAAGGGCAATGGGGGCCCCCCATGGACATTGGGTCCTCCCCCCCCCCATGGACATTGGGGTCCCCCCCATTGATATTGGGTCCCCCCATAGACATTGGGGTCCCCCCCATAGACATTGGGGTCCCCCCCCCATTGATATTGGGTCCTCCCCCATAGACATTGGGGTCACCCCCATGGACATTGGGTCCTCCCCCATACACATTGGGTCCCCCCATAGACATTGGGGTCCCCCCCATGGACATTGGGGTCCTCCCCCATAGACATTGGGGTCCCCCCCCATAGACATTGGGTCCTCCCCATGGACATTGGGGTCCCCCCCATGGACATTGGGGTCCTCCCCCATAGACATTGGGGTCCCCCCCCATAGACTTTGGGGTCCCCCCCCATAGACTTTGGGGTCCCCCCCATGGACATTGGGTCCCCCCCATGGACATTGGGGTCCCCCCCTCATACATTGGGTCCTCCCCCATTGACGTTGGGGTCCCCCCCATTGATATTGGGTCCTCCCCCATAGACATTGGGGTCCACCCCATAGACATTGGGGTCTCCCCCATGGACATTGGGGTTCTCCCATAGACATTGGGGTCCCCCCCCCTGGACATTGGGGTCCCCCCATGGACATTGGGGTCCCCCCCCATTGACATTGGGGTCCCCCCCATAGACATTGGGTCCCCCCCATGGACATTGGGGTCCCCCCCATAGACATTGGGGTCCTCCCCATGGACATTGGGGTCCCCCCCCATAGACATTGGGTCCCCCCCATGGACATTGGGGTCCTCCCCCATAGACATTGGGTCCCCCCCCCACCTCGTGCTTCCGGATCTGGGCCTCCACGAATGCATCCCGCAGCTCCACGAGCTCCAGAAGCTTCCGCAGCCCCGGGTGGGGCAGGGCCTGAGGGGGGACCCAGAGGGGGAGACCCGGACCCATAGAGACACATAGGGACCCACAGAGACCCATAGAGACCCATAGAGACCCGAACGGGACCCATAGGGACCCACAGAGACCCATAGAGACCCATAGAGACCCGAACGGGACCCATAGGGACCCACAGAGACCCATAGAGACCCGAACGGGACCCATAGAGACACCCTGGGACGCATAGAGATCCCCCCAGGCCCACATTCCCCCCAGCCCCACAAATCCCAAGCCCCACATCTCCCCCAGCCCCACAGATCCCCCCAGCCCCATAGATCCCTCCGAGCCCCATAGATCCCCCCAGCCCCACATCCCCCCCAGCCCCATAGATCCCTCCCAGCCCCATAGATCCCCCCAGCCCCATTGACCCCCCCCAGCCCCATAGACCCCCCCAGCCCCATAGATCCCCCCAGCCCCATAGATTCCCCAAGCCCCATAGATTCTCCTGAGCCCCATAGATCCCTCCAGCCCCACAGATCCCCGCCAGCCCTTTAGACCCTCCAGCCCCACATCCTCCCCAGCCCCACCCCCCTCCTCAACCATCCCCATAGATCCCCCCAGCCCCACAGATCCCCCCCAGCCCTTTAGACCCTCCAGCCCCACAGATCCTCCCCAGCCTCACATCCTCCCCAGCCCCACCCCCCCAACCAGCCCCACAGATCCCCCCCAGCCCTTTAGACCCTCCATCCCCACAGATCCCCCCCAGCCCCACATCCTCCCCAGCCCCACCCCCCCTCCTCAACCAGCCCCATAGATCCCCCCAGCCCCATAGGTTCCCCCAGCCCCACAGATCCCCCCCAGCCCTTTAGATCCTCCAGCCCCACATCCTCCCCAGCCCCCCTCCCCAACCAGCCCCATAGATCCCCCCAGCCCCATAGATCCCCCCAGCCCCACATCCTCCCCAGCCCCCCTCCCCAACCAGCCCCATAGATTCCCCAAGCCCCATAGATCCTCCTCAGCCCCATAGATCCCCACATCCCCATAGATCCCCCCAGCCCCACAGATCCCCCCCAGCCCTTTAGATCCTCCAGCCCCACATCCTCCCCAGCCCCCCTCCCCAACCAGCCCCATAGATTCCGAGCCCCATGGATCCTCCCCAGCCCCATAGATCCCCCCAGCCCCACAGATCCCCCCCAGCCCTTTAGATCCTCCAGCCCCACATCCTCCCCAGCCCCACATCCCCCCCCCCAGCCCTTTAGACCCCCTATCCCCATAGATCCCTCCAGCCCCACAGATCCCTCCAGTCCCACAGATCCTCCCCAGCCCTTTAGACCCTCCAGCCCCACATCCTCCCCAGTTCCCCCCCTACCCGCCCCATAGATCCCCACATCCCCCACATCCCCATAGATCCCCCCAGCCCCACAGATCCCCCCCAGCCCTTTAGACCCTCCATCCCCACAGATCCTCCCCAGCCCCACATCCTCCCCAGTCCCCCCCCAACCAGCCCCATAGATCCCCCCAGCCCCACATCCTCCCCAGCCCCATAGATCCCCCCCAGCCCTATAGATCCTCCAGCCCCACATCCTCCCCAGCCCCACATCCCCCCCCCCAGCCCTTTAGACCCTCCATCCCCACATCCCCCCCCCCAGCCCCACACCCCCCCCCCAGCCCCATAGATCCTCCCCAGCCCCACAGATCCCCCCCAGCCCCATAGATCCCCCCAGCCCCATAGATCCTCCCCAGCCCCATAGATCCTCCTCAGCCCCATAGATCCTCCCCAGCCCCACAGATCCCCCCCAGCCCCATAGATCCCCCCAGCCCCACATCCTCCCCAGTCCCCCCCCAACCATCCCCATAGATCCCCCCATCCCCATAGATCCCCCCCAGCCCCACACCCCCCCCCAGCCCCACAGATCCCCTCCCCCCTCACCCTCAGCACGGGCACCACCTCCAGGGCCCGCAGCGAGCCCCTCCCCCACAGCTCCAGCAGCTCCAGGACGCAGCGGGTGAAGGCCCGGACCTGGGCCTGGGGGGGGAGCTGGGGGGGGAGGGGCAATGGGAGCCCCCAAACGCACCCCTCCCCCACCCCCATTTAGGGTCCCCTCCCCCAATGCTGGGTCCCCCCCAATGTTGCCCCCCCCCCCCCCCCTTTAGGGTCCCCTCCCCCATTTAGGGTCCCCCCCAATTTAGGGTCCCCCCCCAATTTAGGGTCCCCCCCCCAATGTTTGGGTCCCCTCCCCCATTTTTGGGTCCCCCCTATTTTGGGCCCCCCCCCCCAATTTTGGGTCCCCCCCAATGTTGCCCCCCCCCCCTTTAGGGTCCCCTCCCCCATTTAGGGTCCCCCCCAATTTAGGGTCCCCCCCCAATTTTGGGTCCCCCCAATTTTGGGTCCCCCCCATTTTGGGTCCCCCCCAATTTAGGGGTCCCCCCCAATTTAGGGTCCCCCCCCAATGTTGGGTCCCCCCCAATGTTGGGTTCCCCCCCCAATGTTGTGGGTCCCCCCCCATTTAGGGTCCCCCCCATTTGGGGTCCCCCGCCATTTAGGGCCCCCCCCAATTTTTGGGCCCCCCCCCAATGTTGGGTCCACCTCCAATGTTGGGTCCCCCCCAGTGTTTGGTTCCCCCCCAATTTAGGTTCCCCCCCAATGTTGGGTCCCCCCTATTTAGG
>NW_026914721.1:0-5833 GCF_034315485.1 Pezoporus occidentalis | reverse complement strand
CTTGGTTGAACGTGGTCCATGTCTCTGTTCCTGCCCTGCTTCTCTTGCTCAGGTGCTGTGGGATGGTCCCTGCTCACCAGGGTGTTCTCCTTTGGTTCTGTTTAGACAGAGAAAGGAGACAAACCCCTGTGGTACTTTCCAGGCTTCTGCAGAGTAGAACCCACCACCCTCTGCACCTGACAGCCCAGCCAGTGCTCACTGCTCTGACAGTCGTTTTCCATCCAGAACATGTCCCTACATGAGCAAATTAGGAGGTAGTTTTTCAGTGATGAAAAGTAGAGTAACAAATTGATCCTTACATTCAAGTGTTGTTATCTTTTCCTTAGTGCCTTTTCCTTTACCAAGTATAACATTAGACTTTCAGTCTTCAGTAGATTGGCAACACTTTGGTTTGGAAGTATCTTTGGTATGATGTTTATCTGCTGTTTTGTGACAGAGGACACCAGAGCTTCACTTTTACCAAGCTCTTTGGCTTCCCCAGCCTCTTCCTTAGGCTTCCAGGCTTGGTTTGGAACCATTTCTAGGTCTTACTTTCTTCCTACAACTTGTTTGTGCAACAAGACCACAGACAATCTGATTTATCTACACTCTTTTCTTGCCCGTAGTGGTTATTTTTTTACCCTATGTCTTGGTCTTTTCTGATCTACACTTAACATTATTACCTGGCTCCTTGCTAGCCTGCCAAAAATATCTTCCAAAACTGTCAGCATCTCCAGGTGATAGCTTCAAATCTGCATTAAGACTTAAAACCTGCATTCTTTCAAACTGCAAACTCCAGCACCTCACTGCACACCATGGGGCAGGATGAAGGATGCTGGCACTCTGCAGGAAATGGGAGACATTCTCATAGGGATGCTGATGGCTTCTGCCCCTGCTGGTGCCCTGGTGATGGAGGCACAGGGCAAGGGCTGAAATCCGTCCCTGCTCTGCATGCAGCTGGATCCAAACTGGGACTCACCTTTCACTTCTTAGGGATCAGTGCTTAAATCCTTCTTAAGTCCATCATAGCGGAGAGGAGAGCCTCTGCCCCCCATGTCCTGCAGGGTGGCCACGAGGGCTGTGTGAGCAGTGAGAGCATTTGGGACCAGGACTGATGCAAAGCAAGGAGGGACCATACCCGTGTACACCCACTATGTCCATCACATCCATACACATCCATACACATAACCCATGCCCTGTGGGGCAGGCTCGGCCCCATCCATCTCCTGCTGTGGCTGCAGGGCTGGTATTGAGCAGGGAGATGAGGAGGTGAGAGTGGCAGAGCTGACAGCAGGAGGAGGATGGAGGATGCTCATCTGCAACATCGCACCATGTCCTGCGGCTCCTGTGAATGGTTTTACTGCTGGAGAGAGAAGGAAAGGGGAGGATGTGGCTCTGGAAAGAATTGGAACCCAAAATGATGCCCAGATAGTTGGGGTTTGCTCCCAGTGTGCACTGCCCAGCCAAACTTGTGACCTATGACTTGAGCAAAAGGAATTGAAGATGGGTGGAAAGCTGCTTCATTGCCTGTGGCGCCTGACATTGCTGATGGATGCTGGTACCAGCTCCCATTGGCGAGGTTCCCCTCATCTACCTGCCATGATAATGTCAACCATGGCCCTCATGGAGCTTTAAATACCTCAGAAATGCTCCAAAAGTGGATGTGAAAGGTGGGGTTGTTCTGTGGTTTGCTCTAAGGGAGCCCAAAGTCCTGCTGCTCGCTCAAGCTGAGGTCATCTCCTCTGGGTACACTTGTTCTCCAAACTAATCAACACAGGTTAGCTTGGTGTCAGAGAAGAAGAGCATTGCTTATGCTGCGTGCGTAGCTCAGGTCCTCATCAATGATATCTTTGGGATAACTGAATGCTTCCTGCTGGCTGCAATGGCCTATGACCGTTACGTGGCCATTTGCCATCCCCTGCTGTACCTCCTTGTCATGTCCCCAAAGTGCTGTTTCCAGCTGGTGACTGCCTCGTACCTCGTGGGGCTGACCAATGGTGTGGGACAGACCATCAGCATGTCCACCCTGTCCTTCTGCAGCTCCAGCGCCATCAGCCTCTTCTTCTGTGACATTTCCCCTCTCATCTCACTCTCCACCTCTGACACCACCCTCAGCCACATCATCCTGACCACTGCAGCAACTCTCTTTGGTGTGTCCAGCAGCCTGGTTGTCCTGCTCTTCTACATTGCCATCACCGCCACCATCCTGAGCATCAATTCAGCTGAGGGCAAGCGCAAAGCCTTCTCCACCTGCACCTCCCACCTCACCACTGTCAGCATCCTCTATGGGGCATGCTTTTTTATGTATTCATTCCCCAGCTCAGACAGCTCAAGAGCAGCAGATAAATGGGCTGTGGTGCTCTACACCGTGGTGACTCCCATGCTGAACCCCTTGATCTACAGCCTGAGGAATAAGGAGGTGAAGGAGGCGTTGAGGAGGCTCACAAAAATAAAATGATCTTGAACTCTCCAAATATAGGGCCCGATAGAATGGAAATGTAGAGGGTAGATGCTCAGCTTTTGGTTAAGTATGGATAACATGTTGGGGGTCATCTGCACCCAGCCTTATGTGACGCACTGGTTGATGTGACTGAGAATACAAATAATTTCATTCTCTAAACTTTGATAAATATATTTAATAGTTATTTTCACCTAATTGGTTAATTAGTCATTTATTTCACCTAATCAAGGCTCAGGTAGACAACTACAAGTCTCTTCATCTTAGGATAAGGGGGGACCTTATTGCCCTCTACACCTACCTGACAGGAAGATGGAGCCAGGAGGGGACTGTTCTCTGCTCCCAAGGAAGAAGGGATGGGACAAGAGGAGACGGCCTCAAGCTGCACCAGGGCAGGTTTAGATGGAGCTGAGGAACAATTCCTGCCCCAGAGGGTGCTCGGGCATTGGAACAGGCTGCCCAGGGCAGGGCTGTAGTCACCGGCCCTGCAAGTGCTCACAAACCCTATGGACAAGGCCCTCTGTGCCACGGGTTAGTGGTGGCCTTGGCAGTGCTGGGGAACGGTTGAACTTGAGAAGCTTAAAGCTCTTTTCCTTTTTGCTCTCCCTTTTGCTTGGCAAATGAGAATAAACAGAGAGTGAATTCTATCGTTGCACTGAATCAAATTACATTTCTAGACAGTGTTGTTAAATTCATTGAAAGCCTTAAGAAAAGGACAAAAATAAGAAAAGGACAAAAACACCTTCAGCAAGAGAAATAGAGATGACAGCAAATAAGTGTGATGCCATGCAGGCAGTATTATTCGTTTTTGATGTACAAACCTCATTCAATGATTTCCAGCACCATTCACCTCATTTCATTTCAGACAGCAAAGAATTTAAGTGAAATATGGTACTTGTGTGACCTCTGTTATGAATGAAAACGCTTTGAAAGTGTTTTAAGACGTGATAGCCATGAATCCACACCAAAGGGCAGAAAATATAAAGGAATCCCCATCTACTCTCTGCACCTTTGCTTTCCATCCCCCTGTTGGCAGCAATAGAAGCCATGATCTCCATGATCACAACAGAGCACAGGAACTGTGGTGCTGCTCATCAGCCTTCAGACCTCCTACGTGGCAGCCCATGGCAGCCTGGAGCAATGGCATTGCCTGCCCTGACGCCTCTCCTGCTGCCTTCCTGCTCAGAGAGCTGAATGATGATGGACACACATTGTATACATAAACCACCCCAAAATACTGCACTGTGTGCATTACCTCAGCCCATAGAGCTGCAGCCACTGCCAGGACCATGGTGAAACCTGGAGCCATGGCTGAGCCTTAGGGCTATACTAGAGACATGAAATAACTTGGGCTGGAGGGAGAAGCTCCATGATTGAATCGAATCAATCCAGGATCAAAGTGTTTGCTGATTCCTTAACAACCCACATCTAACAGGCACCCAGGATCAATCAGCTTAATCCTGCTTTGTTCCCAAAGCTTCCTGATAATTCTCCGGTTATTATTTAACCCAGATGATGGGTTTTGTCCTCCTCAGGCTTTGGGACAACCTAAGACAGAGGTTTCACACCCTCCCTGGCCTCTATATCAGTGTTTGACTGCTCTTAAAGTGGGGTTTTCCCCCTCCCTCTGTTTCTAACAGGAATTTCCCATGCTGCAAATTCCCAACAGGAAATCTCAGATTTACCCTCATCTTCAAGATAAAGCACATGGAGAACTTGCTGGTGGCATCAAGTCAAAAAGAATGTGACACCATTAATCCTTTCTCTGTCCCTGAAATCATAGAATCATGGAATGGGTTGGGATGAAGGGACCTTAAAGCTCGTTCAGCTCCATCCCCCTGCCACGGGCAGGAACCCCTTCCACTGGAGCAGCTTGCTCCAAGCCCCTGTGTCCAACCTGGCCTTGAACACTGCCAGGGATGGGGCAGCCACAGCTTCTCTGGGCACCCTGTGCCAGCGCCTCAGCACCCTCACAGGGAAGAGCTTCTGCCTAAGAGCTCATCTCAGTCTCCCCTCGGGCAGGTTCAAGCCGTTCCCCTTGGCCTGTCCCTACAGGCTCTTTTCCAAAGCCCCTCTCCAGGTTTCTTGTAGTCCCTCTTAAGGTATTCAAAGGCCACATTAAGGTCTCTCTGGTGCCTTCTACAACAATATTCAATGAATTTATGTCCAGCTGCGCTCTCCTTAACCATCACCAAGTGTTTAAACAGGAACATGAGCTTTTAGTGTCTTAAAAACACAAGTCTGTGGCTACAACCCTATCACTCTGCTCATTGTGGCCTCACAGTGGAGCTGCTGCTCTCAAAAGGGAAAGCTTTTTGCTCCTTGTTGTGTGTGTTTAAGGAAACCAGTGGTTTGCTGTGTCTAAGGGCTGCCACTGCCTTCAATGGGGTTATCATCTGACCATGAAAGCAGAGCAAACACCAGGTGAGGTTCCAGGAAGCAGAAGCAGCAGCCAGCATTGCAATGCATCTTCCTGCTGGGTCATGATGAGCAGGCAATGAGGTGCCTGGCTTCTGGCATTCCTGCTGAGGAGCTCCTAATGGCTTTAGCTCCCCACTCTCAGGTGGAGCTGCTTTCATTGTAGTTAAATCTGGTTTAAAGGCAGCTGAGCAAATGCTGGGTAGGAGCTACCTCCCCTTTTTGGGTACTTAGTGATTGGATTTAGGAATCACCTCAAATGTCCTTAGGGAAGCACTTATCTCCTTACATTTGAATGCACCATGTCACCTCTATGTGTTTACTGGGTCCATCAGCTCCCTTTAGTGTGGAGGGAGATTTGGTGGGCTTCATGCCTCTCACTGCAAGGCAGACACCTCCATTGCTCCAGCTGAAGAGATCTGAATGAGCTCTGCTGATTGCCTTGGCCTGAGTCTCCTTAGCTGTAATGGGACCTTGGCTCATAAATAGGTAAGGAGATACATTCATTTTTGGCTCTTAGTATTTGCTGTAGCTGGAACTGGGTGAAACAAATATTCTGATAGGTTAAAAAAGACCCAGAAGCAAGGGAATTATGGGTTTTCCCTTTGGTTGAAAAGGTTTTGAAGATTAGGGCTTCAAATGAGTGGATCCTGCACTGCGGTTGTGATGCCCCCTGTTGTGTAAATTCATGTATGGGAAGAACCAGGAACACTGAGTGCTGTTTTCTTGTCTCCAGCTTAACTGGAAACAGAGCTGTCTTGGTTTGGTCTTACTCCCTTTGAATTTGGTTACTAGGATATTTCTCTTATTTTTGGTTGTTTTCTTTTTAATGGGAATTGAGAGAGATTAGAACGGTTTCTTTTAGTCACCATTTCTACCATGAAGGGAAGCAACCTTCTGAGGTTGTGGTGGAAGAAGCAAGGATATCTTCTTCAAACACTGGTGAGTTCATTTCTGTGTCTGCCTTTATCACTGTTT
>NW_026914720.1:0-2903 GCF_034315485.1 Pezoporus occidentalis | reverse complement strand
ACTGTGTGCTGATGCTTCCCAGCCCCAGCTTTCCCTCCTGGCTCTTCGGCTGGGAGAACAGAGGCCAAAAGCCGCTCTACTCAGTGTGCTGCTGGGCAGCAGACAGCAAGCTCCTGAGAGGTAGCATTCAAATGCAAACTCACGTAGGAAAGTGAGCCCTGAGAGTAAGGATGGACCTAGTGTTGCAAAGCTGACTCTGTTCTGAAGATCACTAGCACCACCTTTCCCTCCTGCCTCTTCGGCTGTGAGAACAGAAGCCAAACCTTCTGCATCTACGCCCTGCGTTGCTGGGCAGCAGAGTGCAGGCTTCGGAGAGGTTTCATTCAAACTCTCTTTCAGGTATGAAAGTGAGCAGTGAAAGCAATGATGGAGGCACCGTTGCAAAGCTGACTGTGTGCTGAAGAATGCCAGCACCAGCTTTCCCTCCTGGCTCTTCTGCTGTGGGAGCAGAGGCCAAAGGTTCATGCTCTTACTCACTGTGCTGCTGCGCAGGCGAGAGCAGGCTCTGGAGCGAATGCATTCAGAGGTTTTTCCTGTTGAAAGTGGGCAGTGACACCAGTAATGGAGGCACCTTTGCAAAGCTGACTGTGTGCTGAACATTAGTAGCACAAGCTTTCACTCCTGGCTCTTCGGTGTGTGAGCAGAGGCCAAAAGTTTGTGCTCTACTCACTGTGCTGCTGGGCAGCTTAGACACCATCCGGAGAGGTACGACTCAAATGAACTTTTAGCTATGAAACCGAGGAGCCACAGCACTGCTGGTGACAAAGTTGCAAAGCTGACTATGCGCTGAAGATTGCCAGAAGCAGCTTTCTCTCCTGGCTCTTCTGCTGTGGGAGCAGTGGCCAGACGTTCATGATCTCCTCAGAGTGCTGCTGGGCAGCAGAGGGCAGGCTTCCGAGAGGATTCATTCAAACTCTCTTTCAGGTATGAAAGTGAGCAGAGACAGCAATGATGGAGGCACCGTTGTAAAGCTGACTGTGTGCTGAAGAATCCCAGCACCAGCTTTCCCCTTTTTCTCTTCTAATGTGGGAGCAGAGGCCAAACGTTCGTGCTCTACTCACTGTGCTGCTGGGCAGCTGAGAGTGACCTCCAGTTTTTATTCAAATTGTCTTTTAGGCATTAAACGGAGGAGAAACTGCAATGATAGAGGCACCGTTGCAAAGCTGGGTGCTGAAGAGGCCCAGCACCAGCTTTTTTCATTCGTCTTCGGCTGTGGGAACAGAGGGCAAGCGTTCGTGCCCTCCTCGCTGTGCTCCTGGGTCCCCTAGAGCAAGCTCCGGAGAGGTACAATTCAAATAGACTTTTACCTTATGAAAGTGAGCAGTGAACAGGCATGATGCTGACACCCTTGTAAAGCTGACTGTGTGCTGAAGAGGCCCAGCACGATCTTTCCCTCCTGGCTCTTCTACTGTGGGAGCAGAACCCAAACGTTGGTGCTCCACTCACTATGCTGCTGGGCAGCCGAGAGCAGGCTCTGGAGATCTTGCATTCAAATGCACTTTTAGGTTTGAAAGCTCAGAGAGCACAGATGGTGACTCCGTTGCAAAGCTGACTGTGTGCTGAAGATTCCCAGCCCCAGCTTTCCCTCCTGGCTCTTCGGCTGGGAGAACAGAGGCCAAAAGTTCGTGCTCTACTCAGTGTGCTGCTGGGCAGCAGACAGCAAGCTCCTGAGAGGTAGCATTCAAATGCAAACTCACGTAGGAAAGTGAGCCCTGAGAGTAAGGATGGACCTAGTGTTGCAAAGCTGACTCTGTTCTGAAGATCACTAGCACCACCTTTCCCTCCTGCCTCTTCGGCTGTGAGAACAGAAGCCAAACCTTCTGCATCTACGCCCTGCGTTGCTGGGCAGCAGAGTGCAGGCTTCGGAGAGGTTTCATTCAAACTCTCTTTCAGGTATGAAAGTGAGCAGTGAAAGCAATGATGGAGGCACCGTTGCAAAGCTGACTGTGTGCTGAAGAATGCCAGCACCAGCTTTCCCTCCTGGCTCTTCTGCTGTGGGAGCAGAGGCCAAAAGTTCATGCTCTACTCACTGTGCTGCTGCGCAGGCGAGAGCAGGCTCTGGAGCGAATGCATTCAGAGGTTTTTCCTGTTGAAAGTGGGCAGTGACACCAGTAATGGAGGCACCTTTGCAAAGCTGACTGTGTGCTGAACATTAGTAGCACAAGCTTTCACTCCTGGCTCTTCGGCTGTGTGAGCAGAGGCCAAACGTTTGTGCTCTACTCACTGTGCTGCTGGGCAGCTGAGACACCATCCGGAGAGGTACGACTCAAATGAACTTTTAGCTATGAAACCGAGGAGCCGCAGCACTGCTGGTGACAAAGTTGCAAAGCTGACTATGTGCTGAAGATTGCCAGAAGCAGCTTTCTCTCCTGGCTCTTCTACTGTGGGAGCAGAGACAGGCATGAGGATGCCACACCCTTGTAAAAAGGCTGGACTGTGTGCTGAGTAGGGGCCATGATCTTTCCTCCTGGCTCTTCTCTGTGGGAGCAGAGGCCAGACTTTATGATCCCCCAGAGTGCTGCTGGGCAGCAGAGGAGGCTTCCGAGAGGATTCATTTCCCAAACCTCTTTCAGGTATGAAAGTAGAGAGACAGCAATGATGGGGAACCGTTAAAAGCTGCTGGGGCTAAAATCCAGCACCAGCTTTCCCTTTTTTCTTTCTAATGGGGGAGCAGGGGCCCAAAACTTTGTGCTTCTCACTGTGCTGCTGGGCAGCTGAGAGTGACCTCCAGTTTTTATTCAAATTGTCTTTTAGGCATTAAACGGAGGAGAAACTGCAATGATGGAGGCACCGTTGCAAAGCTGGGTGCTGAAGAGGCCCAGCACCAGCTTTTTTCATTCGTCTTCGGCTGTGGGAACAGAGGGCAAACGTTGTTGCCCTCCTCGCTGTGCTCCTGGGTCCCC